>NW_026067992.1:632187-704218 GCF_014885135.2 Alexandromys fortis
TCTCTCTCTCTCTCTCTCTCTCTCTCTCTCTCTCTCTCTCTCTCTCTCTCTCTCTCTCTCTCTTCAAGACAGTGTTTCCCCATGTAACTGTGCTAGCTGTATGGGAACTTGATTTGTAGACCAGGCTGGTCTCAAAGTCACAGAGATCCACCTACCTCTGCCTCCCAAGTGTTGGGATTAAAGGAGTGCACCACCATACCAGGCTGATCACTCACCTCTTTAAAACTGCTATCTGAGCGGGCTGGAGAGAAGGCTGAGTGGTTAAGAGAACTGGCTGCTCTTCTAGAGAACAAAGGTTTAATTCCCATAGCAGGTCACAACTCACTATAACTCCAATCCCAAGGGATATGACCCTTTTTTTGGCCTTTGTGGGTACGATGCATACAGATGGTGCACAAGCAAAACACACACACACACACAAATAAAATACATAAATGAATAGAAACTGAGGTCTGAATGATCTCTTATATTTTTGGTTGTGAGCCTAGCCTTTAACAGCTGAGCCATCTCTCCAGCCCAGTCTGAATGATCTCAAAAGGACTACTGCCTCAAGTCTCCTTGCATGACGATATTCAAACATGACTTTGTAGGCAAGGCCCATCAAACCACACTAACCTATCTATATCTTGTCTATGTGGCTTATGTTACTCTCAAGTATCATAAGCAAGAGTCAAACATTAGAAATAACACTGCATCAGCAGAACTGAAAACTATCAGCACAAGTTTTGGACATGGCTTGACTCTATTAGTATTTTCTATAACTTGATTTAACCTGTATTAAAAGCAGCATAGGTACAATTCTATATGAACAGAATTAATATTTACAATAAATCACTGGATATTGGCAAGCGTAAAACATTTAATAAATAGTTAAAATTATATGTGTGTGTATATCTGCATGTGGAAATGTAACATGCGAGTCCACTACTCAAGGACTCCAGAAGGCACTGGAGTTCAGGTGGTTGCACCTGCTGTGGGTGCTCTGAAGTCCAGGAAGTGCCCTCAACAGCTGAGTCATACGGCCAGCTCCAATTAGTAAGTTTTAATAGGGGAAAGTAATTACCATAAATTGAGAAAAAATTTAAAGGAAAGAAGTTACAAGGGGCATTCACTGTCAAACAAATTCATTGTTTAAAAAAGCAACAAATTTATTTTCAAGTCAATTGAATAAAACAAAATCTATAAGAATAATTAAATTCCCAACAATATAGTCTCTTGCTTCATCTATTCTGCAGAGATCAGTTAGAGATGATTTGCTTATCATCTTGGCAGAGCTTAGGGGATTTAATCTGATCGAGTCTAAAATCAGCTCTCTGTTTACTAAAGTGACCCCATGCAGTGTCAGTGAGAAAGCGGAGACAGACAGAGCTACCGATTTAGGCAAATCACTGCTGCTCAAGGGTCCACATGACCACAGCTGTCGAAAGGGCTTCCTTCTTCTCAGATTATGTAACTTCACATGAAGTTTATTGGCTTTCTTAGCCAAGGCTTTCCCTGGCTCAAATTAGCCACATTTGATAAGCTATTTTCTAACCCTATTCCTCGATGCACAAGTAATAATGAGTGTTCCTTAATTAAAAGTATGTGTACTAAAAACAGATCAAAATGAAAGCAAATATGTATTCTATAGTATGTTTTACCTAAAAGCTAACAGAAAATAAATCTTGGAAATATCTTTAAAATTTGGAATAGCAAAAAAGGTTCAAGTAGAAAGAAATGGAAATACAGAAAAGATTTCTTCTTTCTGCTTTAAGAATCATAAATTTCTTTCCTATGATGCTTTAAAATTCAGCATTGACTACACAGTCCATATTTAACTTAAATATTTAATTTAAATATAATGTTTACAGAATCTTTTACTTATAAATTTATTTATCCAGGCATTATTTTTACAAAACTTTACATGTAATTATTTCTTTTTCCAGTTAAAAAAGGTGATGGAAGTTAAAAACTAAGGCAGTAATAGCAGAGCATCTGACTAGAAATGCAGAGTAACATAAACTAGCACCTGTTCTGCAGCGTCCACATGGATTGTCTGAGATGTACCAAAACCGATGTGTTCTCAATGGACTCATTCACACACAACCATGTAGGCTCTCAACATAGAAGAACTGATTCATTTGCTAATTACACACTTTCTGTTCTCTCATATCTTTCTCCAAACATTCCAATGTAAGTCTCCAGAAGAGGAAGTAGGTTCTATGCATAAATGTGGTATTCCTTGAACATCCTGAGTTCTTTTGGAGATCTACGAACATGTATGAATGAATATATGTTGGTCTGTGAAGTCCCAAGAAAGAGAAGATTGCTTAAATGTCTACAGCCCCACATATACTTTATAACAAACTCTCGAATGGTTACTTCACAGAGCATAGCCAGAGGGGACGGGTATCCTTGATTCTATCCCAGAGCTGTTGCAGCAACACCTGCAGTGCTCACTTAGTAAGCATACATTTTTATATTTTCTAGTAATGGAGCAACATTTTTAAATATCTAAACAATAAAGAAAAAGTCAAAATTTTCAGTACTCTATACTTACCTTCTTATAATGCTTGTCACTTTCGGATCCATGATCTGTTGCTCTAAATGCTGTTTCTCCAGGTGAACCTTAAAGAGAAACACAGCTTTTTACATTCCCCAGTGATGTCAACCACCCAAGCTAAATGCCAAATTTGACCTAAGCAATTAAAAAGTAAATGTGGTGGGGAGATACAACCCAGTGGCAGAGTGCTTGCCTAGTACACATTGGGTCCCCAGCACTGAGAAATGAAACCAAATCAAAACAGACAGGCCAAGAGCATCCGTCCCGGCACTTTGTGCTCAGGAGACTGAGGCTGGGCTCAACAGTGAGGTTGTGGTTCAAAAGAAACCAAGCAAGGTTCAAAGAATACATTTTTGTTTTTAAGAAAATTACTGGCAATCAATGTCAAAAATGTTCAAAATTAACTCAGTTTTAAAGTATAAGTGAAAATTATGATAAAAATGAGAAGTCTTGGGTAAGGATTTTTTTTTTAAAGGGACCACTTACAGTTTAGTCAAGTACCACTGCCATCAGACAATGTATATGATACAAAGCAAATTTAATGTCACTATGACAGGGCAGATGAGACAAGCTAAAATTACTTTTCATTTCAATTATCAAAAAATAATTTTTTTCAAGAAAACACTTTGGCTAAGCAAATTTTCTTTTAATAATTTTATGTCATGTATTTAGCAATTTTAATTTTGTCATAAATGTATTTTTTTTTTTTTACTATTTCCATCAAAAGGATATAAGTTTGTCTAATACAGTTCTGGGTTTAAAGATCAGCATATATAAGCAGGATTATAAATTTGGTCTGCAATCTTATTTGTGCCTAGTGTATTAGAAGCATTTAAAGGGCATGTTAAGGTCAGCGAAAATGTCTGGTTACACACCTAACAAGAGAAGTGGGCCAGAAGCTTCTATGACTTCACTAACCAATTTGTGACCTGTGAAAAATCAGCAAAAGGGGAAATAAAAATTTAATAAGAATAAGCAAAGAGGTCTGAGATCTCAGACTTATATCATATTAGGGCAACACTTGGGCAATACGGGAAAATAAACCTTATGAATTGTACCATATATGGCCTATACTATTAAATTTGTTTCAAAGTAACAATACTGGCTCTAAGCAGTTATGAAAAGCAAATGCATAGGTAGTCTCATCCACTTGTCAAGAAGCAATATTTTCGTACTCACCAACGAAAAGGGAAGCACACATTCTTACAGATTTTCATTTGATTAGGCTAATGATTAAAAGTATTGTGCAAACTTTGTGTTTATCTTGTGTTAAAACAAAATGCTTTTGGGTTTGTTTTAAAATGCTTTAATTTAAAAGATGAGAACAAATAAGACCATCCACGAGGTTCCTAAGTCGTGAAGTCAGCTGAAAAGTCTCCCCTTACCTGTGGTGAAGAAGTCCTTCAATAAGCTGAGGCTGTCAGCTATCTTGTCCAGGTCGGGTGCTAACTTCGCAAGGTCTTCTGAACTGGGAAGAGCTTTTCTAATTTTGTCTAGAGAAGATGAAAACAGGAGTCACAAGCAGTCTTAAAGTAGGAAACAGCAAACATATTAGGTATAAATGTGTCAACTTGTTTAAACCTCAAGCCAGTCCTACAAAAGACTTCCTACTGTCAACTCTGCTTAAGAGATGAAAATCTAGAGCACGCAGCAAAGAAGTGAAGGAGCTGGGGTTCAAGACCAGGCAGCCTAGCTCCAAATCCAGACTCTCAGTACTACACTAGGATACTGGAAAATACAGTATTGCACAGTACTGACATGTATTCTATTTTAAAAAGCGAAACTGTCCCCTTCCTAAAAATGCCTTTGTTACATGGTTACCTTTAAGAAGTACTAGGATGGAGATTTATGCAGACTAATTCCACCCCCATAGATCTTAAAAAGGGACCGGAGAAAATACGCCAAACTTTTTAAGCTCATTATGAGTTACTTGCAATCAGCTATTGGTGTTTTCACCTACTTGTCAAAGGGAGAGGTGGGGTTTTAAGGGATGAAGCCACTTTCCACACTAACAGACTTTAAAGAAACTTGTCTGCAGAAAGCACAAATAACCAAAGAGAGGGGTTTTTGGTTAGGATCCTAATGTAAGATACAGTCAATATTGCATAACACTAAAACTGGTGTCTGGAAAGGCTGCTAGAAGCATGGAAACGCAGAGAGGACGTGCTAGGTGGCAAAATACAAAATGTCAAGGTACATATGCCATGCAACTTTTAAATAAGAAAGCAAAATGTTAGCCACATTCAAATAATAAGCAAAACCAGAAGAAAATATTTCACAAGACTGGTGGCAGCCATGTTAAAATAGCAGACTGTTGGGTACTGAGTCTCATACTTTTATTCTCTGAGTTGGCAAAATGGCTCAGAGGGATAAAAGTGCTTGTTACCAGGCCTGCCAACCTGAGTTTGTCCCTGTATTCATAGGATCCCTTTTAATAAAAAAAAAAAGTCTTCTGATCTTTACATGCATGCACATGTGCACACAAGTGAATGCACACCCACACACATATAAATAAGTGTAATAAAAATTTCTTTTATAGATTATTACTTTATTAAAATAAAACTATCACATATTAGACTCAAATGCTAAAACTATCAATGCATTTATTTCTACTCCCATCCCTCCCCAAAACAATGCAAAAGCTATTTTTAGTGTTGATGATACAAACCCAAATCAATATATTCATCAATTTCCCATATAAAGTCAGGCACAATCCACTTATAGTCACTAAGGTCCGGTATCATATCTTTCCATTCATCGAAGGTCTAAAAGACAAGAACATATGTCAATCAGATATTCTAAGTGCCATACCCAATAAAAACAGAAAGCAGGTTGATGAAAACAATCTACTATTCCTAGTACAGAACTCTTATGGAACAGATCTATGTAAGTCCAGGTCTGTTAAGAACAAATCAGTAGGTGAGTATATAGAATGAAAGTAAATATTCTTCTATCAAATGTGAGAAATGTAAAATTCAAAATTCTATTTCAAACAGGGCTCGTGCTGGCATTAAATAATACCATGAAGCAAAAGGAAGATGGGTCAGTGAGAAGTCACCTTGCCTCTGGACTCAGGGCTCTTAGAAGTAGTAGCCTTGTGAACACACCACCCAACTTTCTCTCCTTTGCTAAGTGGCAATGTTCAGAGCCAAATTTAAGCTTTCTTACTCTCAAACTAGGGCTCCATCTTCAGATCATTTATAATTATAGTTAATATTTAATGGCACCACTGAAACAATATAAGACATTGTAAATATACATAGTAAATGTTTCAACAGCTAATTATATTTTACTCACTAAAGAAAAATGTCAACTCCTTTCTCCTATGCTATACAAATTTATGATATTTTGGAATAATTACAACTATAATAAGAAAGTAAACTCACTTTTTTTGCTGTATAGCCACCTCCAACAGCAGATCCCAGTATGATATATCGAAGTTTTAAGAGCCTTGCAGCTAACCTTGCTGGCCAAAAGTTCCTGCGGGGCTGGTAGCCATATTTAACAGGAGAAAGTTTTAATTTATGCAAAGAAAGGTTAGTCAGAGAAGAGAACTGCTGAAATGATGTCCTTAGTTGGGGTCTTTGAAGCTTTAGAGCGGGAAGATGTGACCGATAAATACTTCGTGAAACTAGATGTAGTTTCTGGAGTGGTAAGTTTCTTTGTATTCCAGAGTTGTGCTTCACTAGTGATTGGCAGACTTCACTGAAAAACAAACAAGGATGGGAGACACATCAGAGAAAGTAACAATGCCTGGGAACCGAGAGAAAAGAGCACACCTGTATACTGACACACCACGTCCCATCACATGGTAGTCTGCATTTTCTGTGTGCCAGCTCATTCATTCCCTACCTTGAATAGTTACACTAGCCCATTCTACAGATGAGGGACAATCTGGCACAGAGATATAAACACAACTTGTCCAAGAAGACAGTAACACAGGAATAAAGATGAACTATAAGTCCAGGCTCGGGGACTCCAGACTCTCCATGTTAATTTATTTATGTGGGCTGTGATATTACTGGTCCAAGGAACTGAAACCAAAGAAGGAAGAGGTAAGCACTAGTTTACCAATAGCTGTGCACTGTAACAGCTGGTAACAAAAAGGCATGCAAAATTCTGCTTTTAAGGACAAAAATTCTAGCAGTCAAGAATATCTGCTTGTTCTGCCTTCTAATCCTAAATTAGCCTAGAGATGGAAATGAAATTAATCTTGTCTCAAAACCTGGTTCCTTAGGAAAATGCAAGTATTGGAGCAGCCTTCAAAAGATGAGGATCCTTCAATGTACACGCTAAGGGCCTGCTCTCCACCCTACCCTTCTGTGGCACAAGAAGCCTACATGCCCTATCTCATTCAACCACATCTGGTTCCATCCTATTGGTGAGGCCCAATGCAAAGTGGTGTTAGACTGTCCATTTGTCCAGTCACACAGAAAAGGCATCGCAGCCTTCAGCTCTTGTTTCTAGCTATGTCCCAGATATTATGCTAGGTTCTTTCACAAACTCGAGAAGGGAAAACGTGAAAGAGTAAATAGTTCCTGTTATAAACATGCCTGTTTAAAAATGATGTCTTGCCTAACAGTGAAAGAGAGGCTGAAACCAGGTTTAGTTCTGTAATAAAGTCTGAGCTCTTTCCACAAGAGATGATGCTGGGCAAGTGTGGAGAGCAGCACCTGATGTGTGCTGTGAATATCACTGGTTAATAAAGAAGCTGTTTGGGGCCTGTGACAGGGTAGAATAGAGCCAGGCAGCGAAAACTAAACTGAATGCTGGGAGAAAGAAGGTGGAGTCAGTGTGAAGCCATGTAGCCCCTGTGGAGACAGATGACAGATGCCGGAACTTTACCTAATAAGCCACAGCCTCATGGTGATACACAGATTAATGGAGATGGGTTATTTTAAGATGTGAGTGAGCCAGAAATATGCTTAAGCTATTGGCCAAACAGTATTACAAGTAATATGGTTTCTGTGTACTGTTTTCAGGGCTGAGCTGCCGGAAACAAACAAGTAGCCTCTTACTACAAGCACCTAAGCACCTGTGTAAACAGTGTTTCAAGGAACACTGAATGCGGGGCTGTGAGGACCGTATGGAGGCCCTGCTATCTGGATTCTGCAGGACACACCTTTGCTGAGATCCTTTTTTTTTTTTTTTTTTTTTTTTACTGTGTCACCCTTCTTCTCGCCTTGGGGCCTACAAAGAACTTAGCAAAGGCTTAGAGTAATGGCTTAGTGTCACTTTAATATTAGTTGGTATTGAACTTTATCAGTTTGTGAATGAGTGACTGATTTCTCCTTTTCTGAAAGGGGCTAACCTAAATATAACCCCACCTAGGTGAACTCTAAGGCCAAGTGCAGCTCTAGGGAATTTATGTCTTTCTCTCATTTCTCTCCATATCCTCAACTATTCCTATTTTCACAACGGTGACAGCAATAACCATGAGAGCCAGGGACAAGATTCCAGGTCAGTAGTTAGATGTAGAATGTCTTCTGTTGTCCTTTAGAGGCATAATGGACTCAGAACAAATCCCTGTACTAAGACAGGCATTGTCTAGAGCTTCCAGTTCAAAAGGCAGACAAAGCTCACCCAGGGGAAAGCTAGTCTTCATCAGGTTTCCTTTTTTTTAAGTCTTAAAAATGATATTATTATTTTATGTTTATTATTGGTGTTTTGCCTTCATGTATGTCGGGGTACCACATGTGTACATGGTATCAGCAGAAGTCAGATGAAGCATCGGACTTCCTGGAACTGGAGTTGTGGGCTGTCACGTGGGTGACCCAGGTCACCTGGAGGAGCAGCCATCTCTCCAGCCCCACAACAAAGTATTCATGATATATAGTAAGATTGTAAAAGGAGCAGGAAGACAGCAATTGCCTCTGGAAGCTGAGCAGTCTGTCAGGGAAGACCTGGGGATCTTAAGTGCATGTGTATGTGTGGAGCAGGCTTCCAGGGGAGCTGTCACCAGTTCTGCATTTGTAACAGGCTCGAATCACCTGCCTGTGCAATTCCATAAGAGTCCAAAAAGGAAAGAGAAATAATCAGTAAAGAAAACGCAGCATGGAGAACCCTGATTGCTCTTTGGGCTGACGAGGGAGGGGGACTTGATTGGGGAAGGGGGAGGGAAAGGGGAGGCGGCGGTGGGGAAGAGACAGAAATCTTTAATAAAAAAATAAAAAAAGCAAGTTAAAAAAAAAAAAAAAAGAAAACGCAGCATGGACAGAGCATCTGCATCAGCCATTGGCCCTTCATGTTTAAATGTCACCAGACCCCTGCAGCAAACCAGCAGCTCTTAGCATGCTATCACTGGTATGGACAGGAATCCTGAAAATACTGCAAACTTAAATAAGAACATGTTCAAAAAATATTAGAGAACATAGCATTTATAGACTTAAACATTAAAAAAGAGCTTAGTGAATATCAAAAAAGCAGTTCATGGAAAGCAAAGCTGCACTTGCATAGACATCAACAGCAGAAAATAATCAAGGACACTGCCTAGGATGCAGAATAAGGGAAAAATGTAGAAAACATAAAAGCTATGATGCAAAGAAGTAGGGAGATGGGAGGAATAATGCAGCCCACAGGATATACAGCAATGGTCCACTGGGATAAGGGAATGGAGAATTAGGGGAATGGGAGGTGCGATGCAGCCCACGGGGTACACAGCAATGGTCCTCTGGGCTCAGGGAATGAAGCACTGACTATGAATATGCCTGAGCACCTCTAGGCGCTTTGTAGGTTTGGAGACTGCTATTTTTTTTTTTTTCAGTAGAGTTTGGGCATACTCATAAATGGACTGTAATATAAAAGGACTTTACAATATGCAGTTTTATGACTTGGCGACAACTTGATACATTACAAACATTTCTCTTTTACAATGGTTAACTGTGTAGCTTGGAGAAAACATGAATGAATCTTTGCAGAGAGGTAGCCTTATATCTTTTAAAACGTGTGGAGAGAAAAAGGGATTCCATCTCTTTATTTTGGAAATGAAGAACATACTGGACCTACCTAAGCAATCTCATATTCTTTTAAATTATTTAGAAAGAAAAAGAACAGTTGCAATGGGAGGAAGAAAATAAAGCTGAAGAAAAAATTTGCAGAACTGAAGAAAGATTTTTTTTTTTAAAGAAAGGTCAAGCCAGACGACTGAGGAAAAAGAAAGCCCACAGCTGAACAAAGCCTTAAGAAATCTGAGACAAAGGACAAAGTCAAGAAAGATCCTAAAAGTGGCTCTGAAGAGAAAAAGACTTCTTTATCTAAAGAAACTTAAAAACAAAATTCGAATGTGATGCAAAGTAGATCACCATGAGTCATCTCTTGCTCAACTACCACATCTTTTACCTATATAGAACAAATATTTACTGCACCCCGACAATGTTGGCTACCAGTCTTCATTTTGACTTGTCCAGGAGGAGTATTTTTATGTGTATATAAAAATCCGTTTCCATCTTACAACTAAAGTAGTACTAAGCTGCAATATTTCAGATAGAACTTGCAGAGGAACTACAGCAAAAGGCAAATTCCTGAGCTTGGGGCTTTCCGGCTTTCATATACCCATTTCTGCCATTAGCTAAGCTGTGCTTCGGCATGAGACATGCTAAAGCCATGACTGTGAAACCCCTAATTTCTGGAACAATTCAGCCTCATGGTACATAACTGATTAAATAAACAACTCAAACTATACATCTGTTTGTCAACTCAATTTAAAGTGTTTCCTACATGCCTTGTTGTTTAAAATGAATATGCTATCTTCAGCATTTTTTCTGTTTTATAGAAAATAGAAATATCTCCACATTAATTACAAAATGGTGAAAATGCAAAAGTTGCAGATAGTTTATTTCAATACCAAAGATTGTGAGTTTACTCATAATTAAAATCCCACAAGATTAACAAGAACCACATTGCAGCAAAAGTGGTTCCACTTTTGGACTCTTAATTAACTCTGACAAAACAAATGGGTTCCTTTCCTTTAAGTATAATAAAATCATTTACACCATTAAAAAGAAAGTTCCCGAGGGCAGGGCTGGAGAGATAATTTATTGGAGAGATAGTTTATTGGTTAAGAAAAAGGACTGCTCTTCCAAAAGACCAAGGGTTGGATTCCCAGCATCCACATGAGGACTCACTACTGTCTGTCACTCCAGTCCCAGTGTGCTAAATGCTGTGATTTGGTCACTATGGGCAGTAGACATATGTATCACACAAAACATACATGCTGGCAAAACAGATATACACATTAAAAAAAAAGTTTCGGGGACTGCAGAGATGGATGGAATGATTAGAAATGCTTGCTGTACCTCAGAGGACCCGAGTTTGGTCCCCAGGATCCACATCAGGCAGCTCAATCGCCTGTAACTCCATCTGCAGGGAGATCCTACCTTTCTGCCCAGAGAGAGCACCTGTACTCTTGCACAGATCGCCCCTCCCATACACATAATTAAACCAAAATCCTTTAAAAGTTCTAAATAAAATTTAAGATCAATGTCTAAAGGTGAAGTTAATTCAGGAGAACTACATTTTCCAATTTTCCTTGGTGCATATAACTTGCTATCATCAAACGTCTGAAACAATGTGTGAAGCTTGGAGGCTACGGGAGCGAATTACATATATAACACCAAATTTGGTAACATTAAAGTGTATACGGCAATCCACACATATCAAAATATTTTATGATTTTTCTACTTCAAAACCAGACCAGGGCAACAACAGCGGCGTGATTAGAAAAGTGGCGCCACACGCAGCACGTTGTACCTGAAAGTGTACCTCAAAGCTGCACAAGATCTCCTCTGAGGAGGGCATCTCTTTATGTGCGTCACTGCTCGAGATCTGACTCTAGCCAGAGGGTCAGGCAAACAAGCAGACAGATCCCTTCACACAGAAGAGCCAAAGTGGCTGCAAGTGCAAAGTGGACATGGCATACGGCTGGAAGACGACAGTTCAGTGACACGCACAGATAAGAGATGGGCCGGGAGAGAACAGCAGCAATAAAAGCAGTAACCAGGACAGAGCTAACAGCGGGATCACAAGGGCAGAGGCAAAGGGGACAGCAATGACGGGTCAAGACTGAAGGTGTCCAAAATCTTCGAGTTGAACAAGGAGTGGTCACCGGTCAGGTGCTGTCAGTTTCGGGTGCTCTAACATGTGTGAGAATTCTCTTAAGAGCCTTGGCCTGACCTGAGGGTCACCTGCACATTCAGGAAGTAGTGATGGGACAACCCCGCTGTCCAAATGGCCCAGACCATGACATAACGGGGCCAGGTCGCAGGCCGCACTTACCAGGCCACTGCCGCCCGGCGTGCTCGCCACATCCCGCCAGCGCAGACCACACACAGGCGCCGAGACGGCCACGTGGGAGCCCCGTGTCGGCCCCAGTCCGACTCCTGCTCCCGCAACGACCCAGGAAGACTCCCTCGGCAACAAGGGCATAGAGCAGCCGCCGAGTCCCTCCCAATGGCGAAAGGACTTCCGCAAGAACCCACCGGGCACCCGTAGTCAGTCCGTCACCGAAATAACCACCCACAGGAACGCTAGGGAGGCTGCACAAACGGGCCGCGGAGTACATGCGCACGCACCGGAAGCCTGTGGGCGGAACCCATTTAGGCACTCCCTCCCGCCCCGCCCTCAAAGTGTCTCGGTAGGAATTTTGAAAATGATCTTCCTCTGTTTAAGGGTTTGGAGCGAGAGGGTTGAGCGGGCTGAACACATGAAATACACACGATGAATGTTTATTGGGAGCATCCGATTTAATGAGATCTGTTTAAAAGTATTTTCGTAACCGAACAATCTTAGAGCCGGGAGGTCGAGTCCTGGTCGGCTAGTTTATAATGTCTGCGATCAGATCCGAAAGGGCCTTCGGATAGTTAAACTCTAGGTTTGGAATAAACACATATTGTATTTAATGAAGGCACAATTGATTTTATTCATTCTCTCTTTAGCTGGCTTTCATCTGAATTTTAATGGCGCTGATTTATTGAAGTAGTGACTGTCAAGGTCTCTTAACAGCTCCGTAGCTCGAGTAATGGCCCTTCAGCAGCGTTCAGCTAAGCTCTCTTCTAAGTTTTCTTTTGACTTTCAAAACGTCATATTCGTCCTCTCCTTTCCTTGTAACCCATCCTTCCCTATTTCCTCCCTACCATCCCCTCTTCAGACACAGCTGCTTCCTAGGCCCCCAGCTATCTGTTTCTCCAAACTATTTTTTAGTGTTCAAAAGTTCCAGTTGAAGGCAGACGTAGGGGAAGTTAAGTGTGGAGTACTGCTTCCCCAGCCCCGCCCAACAGCTATGGATATACATTGTTTATGTAGGTTGAGCAGTAGTCGTCATGGACAGTGCTTTAAGCAACCAGAAAGAACCAGGAAATGTTACTCCAAAAGGCCCCAGAGAAGGGTCCCACGTGACCGTCCTGGAGGGACGTGAACAGAACCTGACTGAGTCAGACGAGGCTCAGGTCACAAGTAAATGCTACGTCCTCCCCTTCCTCACCTATCCTCAAGGAGATGATTTATGTGGCACGAGACTGCATACTTGATGTACAGTGTGAGAAGGAAGATATATTTTAACTTATAGTTTCAGAGCTTCCAGCCAATAGTCCTTGGCTCACAGGCTCCATGATGGGGCAGAACACTATGGCAATCAGAGCATGTGACGAAGGCCATTCCTGGGGTGAGAAGCTGAGTAGGGTTTCACACTCTTTTATGAAGTGGAGCACATCAGTCGCTATGACTGTGGTTTTATTTTATTTTTATCTTTTTCAGAAAACTCAAGAGAATTTTAAAATATAAACCCTTGTTTATGTCGAAAAATTATTAGTTAATGTACTTAGAGGGTCTGTTTTTTTTAAGCAACAAAAATCCCACCCCCAGAGAAGAACATAGCTACACAAGTAAACCATGCCATGTTCAAGGAATATAGTTGAATGTGATGTAAAACAAATACTTGTGTGTTACTTGTTTACATTACACACGCGACCCAATGATTATTTAGATTAATGAGTCTTCGTGAAAGGCAGAGTGAGGAAAAGGACTCATTGCTTCCTAAGTGGGAGAGAGAACTATCTTTGTTTTTATTTGTTAACTTGTATACTATTAATACAAACAAAGATGTTAACTGTATCTTCTGGTCTAGGAGTCATGGAATAATTAATATTACTACTACACTAAGATTTCAGGTCCAGTTAGGAAGTGAACAGTCCAACAGTTAAAACCCTCAAAACATTCACCTAATTGTGCAAAGCAATACTGTTCAGGTATCCAGTGAGTCCGAGATCTTTAAAAAGAGTAAAGAAATGTTATTGGGAATCTAGATATTTGTGCATGTCCATGGGTGTGAATTTAAGGTTTTATTAAGGTTTTTTTTTTTTTTCAAAGCTCATCTTGGAAGGTATCCAAGGTCTCTGGCATTCCATTCTTCCTCTGTGGTTTCCTGCAGAAAGAAGCACCTGAAGACAAATGCATTTGCAGGTCATCATGATCAAACTCTCCCAGTGCCCAGAAAAGCATTTTACACTCATCTGCAGACATGTCATCTTCTCATCAGTATTGCCTACACGTATGAAAAGACTCGAAATTATTAGGATGGTGCCCTTCCTCAAATTAGTCTCTTTAAAAAAGATTGATTTTACTCTTTGTTATAAGCATGTCTTGTGTCCATGTCTGTATTTCATGTGTGTGCAGCTTCCCGAGCATGACGGCAGAGGGCAGCCTTGGAGCTGGAGTTACAGGCAGTTGGGAACTGCTCAGCTCCTCTGCAAGAGCAGCAAGCACCAGTAACTACTGAGACATCTCTCTAGCCCTCACCCATGTGTTTATTATCTTTATAGGAAGATGAAATCTTCTAAAATTTACTTATAAATAGAAAAAAGCAAAATGTTATAAAAATGTATTTGAGGATGGAGCATATATGACTATATGACCTAAAAACTTACTACAGAACAACTGGGAAGAAGACAGTGTGGTAGGTATAAGGATCAATACACCCATGGACAAGAATAGAGGATTCCGCAATAGAGTTCAGATTGTATGGTGTGATGGTGATGCCGAAAGTTACAAAATAATCTCACACTAGTTCAGAATTACGTGCAATAAAGGGTTATTTATTTAGGGGTAGACTCACAGATCACAGGCCTCTGCACAAATAGGGAACAGGAACTGAATCTAGCAGCCAGAAGGAGAGCAGGAAGCAAGAGAGCCTGTGCTTTCTCCCGGCACATGCTTTACAGCTGTATTTATACTTTGAGTAACCATGCCCAAGTGGGCTGGTATCTTAAAGGCTGTTGGCTGAAGGAGCTCCCACAGCATGATGGCTAATCTTAACAGTCTGATTGAACTAAGAAATACATAGAAGACAATAAATTACACCCCTGAGAATATCTGTGTGTTTCTGGACACAACAAGATAAAGGGGGGTTTGACCTATTGAGCAATTTAACCCTTTGATGAATTTTGGTATTTGAAGAGACCTTTAGGAGGTGGTATAGCTGTGGAAGATGGTGGAACATGTAGCATCATTGGGATCCTTGCTCTGTCCTCATTTTGTTCTGCTCCACTCCGCTTCCTGTACACTAGTGTTGTAGAATATCATTTTAAGTAGGCAAAGATGTGTTACATTTGTTCATGCTGGGGACTATTGCTTTAACTGTGTAAAGGTGTGTTAAATTTGTTTTTTGCTGCATTTGTTTAATGATGTAAGGGTGTGTTACACTTGTTTGTGCTGCGTTTGTTTAATTATGAAAAGACGTTGCATTTGTTTCCCCTTGCCTGCCTAAGGCACCTGTTTGGTCTAATAAAGAGCTGAATGGCCAATAGCTAAGCAGAGAAAGGATAGGCAGGGAGAGAGAATAAGAGAAGGAGAAGACAACGAGAGAGACGCCTGGGGCAGGAAGTCAGGCAGCTGCCAGCCAGACGGCAGAAGCAGTGAGAGTAAGATGTTCAGAAGGAAGGAAAAGTAAAAAGCTCTGAGGTAAAAGGTAGATAAAGAGAAACAGCTTAATATAAGTTAAAAGAACTAGCCAGAAATGAACCTAAGCTAGGCCAAGCATTCATAACCCATAAGAAATCCCCATGTCATGATTTTGAAACTGGGTGGTGGCCTAAAAGAAAAAAATCCTGCTACACACCAGGAGGTAAATGTCCTTCCTACTCTATATGCTCTAGGCACGATGCTTTGCCAGTCAAGGCCATAGATATCCTGAGATCAAATAAATCTCAAAATAAAGTAAATATTTTGATAACAGCTAAAAGTAACTATACATACAGTTAGCTGATTCATGATAAAAAAAAAACCACCAAAACACCTTAATGGAGAAGGTTTGTGGCTGGGTTGGTGTCCCAATCCCATCCCTGGATATCTAGTCTGGTTACAGGAGATGGTCAGGTCAGGCTCTGTATCCCCTATTGCTGGGAGATTTAGCTAGGGTCACCCTCCTAGATTCCTGAGTGTTTCTATTGCTCTATGTTCCTAGCTCATCCCAGCGATGCCCCCAGATTCCAGCTGTCTCTCCCAGTACTCTCTCTCTCTCCATCCTCACTCCCCCCAATCTCCCTTCCCTGTTCCCATCTTGATTCTTAGAAAAAAGGAAGTTCTTGGCCACAAAATGTAGATACATCATTACGCCACTAGGAGGCAAAGTTGTCTCAGTAAACCAAGGTTTATTTAGCTAAAACCCTGAGTCAGTTTATAACAAATCTAAATCTAAGGTCTTACTTTGGCACCAGGCTTCTTTGTCTTAATAAGTTGATAACATAACTTACCGTAATAACACATCCTATTCAAACTGCATTTGACTAAACTTTTAAAGAATAGTCTTAGGCTTTCTAAAAAAAAAAAAAATGATAAACATAGTCCAGGGAGTTCCCATGGGCTCCAAACCAGCTTTGGCCTGCTGTTATCTTACATCAGCACAGCATGGTACATGTAAGGGAGCAGTCCTGATATGGTAGAACTAACTAAACCCCTAGTTCGTTTGGGCTTTTAAAGTCAGTGTCCGTCCAGCGTACCACACCATGCTGCGTTGGCCACACTTCTTCCTCTGGCTCTTCGAGACTAGCATTTTCTCAGAACCCGTTTCTGCTGACCTTCATGACGTTGAGGAGATACTTTATACACTGTCTTTCAGTTTACATTGTCTGATGTTTTTACTCACATTTCCATAGCATTCTGGGACATGGAACACGGATCACAAAGAAACAAAGGGCTATTCTTGTAACTTATCCGCATGGCATAACAATTTTGATTTTTAACCTCGATTGCCTCACTGAGAAATGCCTGTCAGGCTTCGCTGCCAACCTATATTTTATACTCGTTGGAAGGGAGTCGCTATGCAGAGCTCACACCAAGAAATAGAGTTGTGCTGCCCTTGAAGGGGCTCTGCATGGCTTATCTGGAATCTTCTGTACAGATTTATCTATTCTCACCTATTTACTTGCTCTATTATTTAACCACTATGGACCTATGGATATATTTTGTACTTTGCCTTTTCTACTGTGTCTGTCTGGCAAAATTGAATGCACTTTTAGTGATAATAGCTTCCACAGCAGAGAGCTTAGAGATATGGCTGTCACTGTGCTAGGAGGCATTCTCTAAACACTATCTCATTTAATTCAGCCACGATCCTGAGGGAAGACATACCCTTTAGTCCAGTGGTTCTCAACCTTCCTAATGGTGGACACTTTAGTACAGTTCCTCATGTTATGGTGACCCTCAACCATGATATTATTTTCATTTCTGTTTCATGACTGTAATTTTGCTACTGGCATGAATTGTAGTGTAAATATCTGATATGCAGAATATCTGATATGCAATCTCTGTGAAACGGTCACGCGACTCCCGGAAGGAGTCAGACCCACAGGTTGAGAATTGCTGCTTCAGTCGCAAATGAAAAGCATGAAGGTGATAGGGACAAATGATTTCCTCTGGCCCTGCCACTGCTAACCTGGGTACAAGCCCTGTTTGGTGAAAGGTCAAAGCCTGCACCTTTCACAGCCTTTGTTAGAGAACAGGATGTGCGAAGAGATTGAGTTAAGCTTAAGGATCATAAGATAGCTGAAGGCTATGCTTGTTTGAGGCCTGGAACCCAATCCTCTCTTCTTACATCTCTTTATTAACACCTTATTAATTTACTATTTTGATTTGTCAGATATAAACATTTCAAAAATCACGAAAAATGTGCTCCCCCCCCCCCGCTTGCCCCCCGCCACCTGTGGCAGGTGAGAGAGTTGATTCTGTCCCTCACCAGCTGCAGCACTTGAGAAAGTGAGCCCTGGGCAGTAGTAGAGCTGACCTTGTTGATTGGGGTTGGGCAGATGGGGGGTTGGGAGTGGGGGTGCGGGTGGGGGACAGGTGAGCCTTGAGAAGGTAAGCATGTGAGATCTTGCCTTGCCCCTCATCTGCCGTACGGTGGCGTGGGTGAGGAAGAGATACCCCCTCCCTGCCTGTGGCAGGTGGGAGAGCTGGCCCTGAGGTCAGGAGAACAGGAGAGCTGGCCCTGCCTCCCTCCAGCTGCAGGACTGGGGAGAGCGGTCCCTGCACCTTGCCTGGGCAGCACGGTAGAGCTGGCCCTGGTAGTGTAGGAGTGAGCAGCCCCCAAGGGAATGAAAGCAGGAGAAGGCATGCCCCTTGCTGCTTGTGTGGAGTGAAGTAGCTGGGGCAGGGCTGGCAAGCGCACCCTAATGGTGAGGATAGGCGAGAGCTTGGCAGACTGACCATCCTGCACACCCAGGCCCAAAACCAGGGCTGTGAGTTGGCCCATCCCAACATCCACCTCATCTGTGATCTGCTGGAGCATGTGAAGGAGCCGGTACTGCAGATCCCAAACTGCAGGATCTCCAGGACCACAGGGTAACAACAGGATATCCAAGCGGAGTCCTAATGAGGTCCCAATATTGATAGTGTAGCAGACATCAGAGGCCTTGAACTAGACCAATGACTCATTGTAATAAACACTCGCAAATAAAGATCCATGGACAAAAGGGTTTACTGTGTGACTCACCGTGTCACACCACAGCTTCCACGATGAAACTTTCCTTTTCCTTTTATTTTTTGTCCTTTTTTTTCCCTTAAATTTTACTTCATTTTATTTTGGGGGGAGGTTGCAGGGGTGGAGGGCATATGCAAGGGAACAGTGAGGTGGATCAAGGGACAGGATCATGATACATGGTGTGAAAGCCACAGAGAATCAATAAAAAGTTAAAAAAATAAAAAGCAAAAAAATCAATAGAAATGTATTGATTTTATGTATCTTTATAATGAGTTGATATATGATAAGAAATACATTTTCTGTAATAATAGTCTATAAATAATCTATCTCAGGAGAGAGAAAATGAGGAAAAATTATGTTCCATAGTCTATGAAGCATTGAAATGATTGTATGTATGGTGTGTGATGGTGTATGTGTGTGTGTGGTGTGGTGAATGTGTGTATGTGTTTTGTATGTACATGAGTGTGTATGTATGTGAGAGAGGAGGCATGTGTGTGCCATGCAGACATTGGAGGACAACTTTTCAGGAGTTGGTTCTTTCCTTCTACCTTGAGTTTGAACCCGTGTCTTTCTTGTTTCTGAGACTGCATTGTGTTCTCCAGACTAGCTCACCTACACGCTGCCAGTTGATTCTCCTGCTTCCTCCCATCTTGCAGGGGACTACAGATGTGCATCACATCTGACCTTTCATATGGGTTCTGGGAATCTAAATCAGGTCACTGAACTTGTGCAGAAAAAACCTTTACCAACTGAGCCATCTCTCCAGTCCAACTGAACCGTCTCTCCAGCCCAGGAAGCATTTTTTAAAGTATCCCCCGCCCCCCTTTTTTTTACAGTAAATTTTTTTTATGGAATAGTTTAAAGTTTAAGGAAAAAATGTGAATACAGTATATAATATTCATGTTGATTAAACTGATGTGGGTAATTAGTTTTAACCAAAGTCTGTAGTTTATTTATATTTCTTACTTTATTATTCTCTATGTGTTCCAGGATCTCATGAGGATATCACATTGCATTAAATTACCATATATCCTTATTGTCTTTTTGGCTCTGACATTTCTCAAACTTTACTTGCTTTTGAGGCCTTTGGCAATTTGGAGGGGTTGATCTGGTCTCTTCCAAGGGACTTGAGTTTGGTATTTAGCACCCACATCAGATAGCTCACAAGTGCATGTAATTCAAGGGAATCCAGCACACTTTTCTGGCTTCTAGGGATACTAGCATATATACAACATATAGTTACACAGACAAACACACATATGTGTAAATTAAGAAACTGTAAGCATATGCTTTTAAGCTTTAAGCTGTTTACTGAGGTTTCTGTCCTGCCTGGTTTTCGCAGTTGTTAAGTCCCAAGGAAATTGCACAGAGGTCTACATTAATTATTCTCTGATTGGCCTAGTAGCTCAGGCTTCTTATTAACTCTTATAACTTGATATTAGCCCATAATTCTTGTCTGTGGTAGCCACGTGGCTAGGTACCTTTGTCGGCAAGGCAATCACATCTTGCTTGCTCTGTGTTTGGCTTCCTCTGTGCCTCGGTGACAACTGCAGACTGAAACTTCCCTCTTCCCAGAATTCTTGTTGCCCTGCCTCTACTTTCTGCCTGGTTGCCCCACCTATATTTCCTGCTTGGCTACTGGCCAATGAGTATTTAAAATACAAGAGACAGGGTATAGACCATTGTCCCACACAATGCTTCTCGCACGCTCAAATGGGAATGCTGGGTTAATGGGGGCAAATCTCAGAGGTGCCCTGCTTCTCTTCATGCATTGAGGATGAAGATGCACACTTGGCATGGCTGGCTATTTTGGGGCATTGACTTAATCTACTTACCTGAGTAGAATGGGCTTGCTCACATTTCCTGACTGCAAATCTTCCCTGCCCCACGATTAGCTACCTTATATTGCTATGGGTTAAAAAATAAAAAACCTTGATCAAATCATCTTAAATGATTTTGGCTCCCAGTGTTGGAGATCTCAGCCTGTGGTGGGCTGGTTTTATTGCTATGGACTGTGTTGAGGCAAAGCCTTGTGGTAGAAGGAGGAAGATGTTCACTGTATGGCAGCCAGAAAAAAAAAAAGAGGGGAAAGGAGAGGGTGTGGGGGAAGCAGTCTGTGCAGGAACAAAACATGCCCTTCAAAGGCACTGCTTCAGTGGCCCGTGTCCTCCCACAAGACTCCACCACCTCCTAGCAGGTCCATTTGGCAATGAACTCATGATTGAATCGTCTCTCATTTCCTTCACTAAGGCTCTAACATGTATGAACATTTCCTATTCAAACCGTAATATTTTAATTTCCTGTGACGTACTGTTTGTAAGGAAACTACCACAGAAAGTCTACACTTAAAGATGGGAAGTGTGTGACCCTCCTTCAGGGGTCAGGATTGCACGTCCTATTTGGATTCTCCATGAGAAACTGTCTCCTCTCCCTCATATGTTCACTTCTTCTGTATTTCATCCCTAGGAGTGAGGACAATGAACATTGATTTTCAACTTTGAATTGCAATTCAGTATGATTACTTATAAATTTGTGGCTCAAAGTGCTCCAGTGTTGGCCTTCTAAAGTTCTTCCTGTCACTCCTGTACCCAACTGGCATGCATCACCAAGTTTTTAGTATTTTACTTCTGTAAGAGGCCCCAGGCTCATCATTTACAGCTACATCTTATTCCTGGAGGCAACCATTTTTCTCGGTTGCCCTTCTTGGAGTAAGGTGTGAGAAAGATCCAGATGCTAGGTTTACATACACTTATGTACACACTTGAACACACCTTTCATTCTTGTGTGAGACCTGTTGGTTATGAACCCTGTTTGGTAGAAAACCAACCTTTGTGGTCTGGTCAGCCTTCCATGTCCCCTAGGTAGGTGTGGAACCTGGCCTTCAAGCAAAGATTTGGGGTGCCTACACATCCATGTGACATTATATACAAAAATACGAGCTAAAGTGGAAGATGTCATTGTTATCTGTAGTTCGTTGACACCTCCCAAAGAAAGAACTAGCCTTTCTCGAGGAATTGGCAGTTCCCTGAAGATCTTTGGCAGTCAAAACTTAGTGGATGAGGCATTTCAAGGGTCCCTGTTTAAGTTAGGGTGCCGCCACCAGCCTTACATGGTGCTGCCACTCTATCCAGACTCACAAGATCAGAAGTGGGAAGTCTGTTAGAAGAAACTGCCAGGCTCACCTAAAATAGAACCAGGATCAATCAATCATGCTTGGGAGGCAGAGGGGCCAACTGAAAAGAAAGAATCAAAGGTGAACACTGAGATAAGAAATCTTGGGAGATGGTGCTTTGGTAGGAAAATTCCCACTTCTCAGGTTGGAACAACAACCACCCCACAGTTATTTTCAGTTTGATATTTCTTATATAATTAGAATAAACTTTGTTACATTTTAGGCTTTCTGTCTTTAGGAATAATATGAATATGTAGTTCATGGTCTCTGTCAAAGAGTCTGTGATATGTCTCATCAAGACAAAAGACTTAGGCTCTAGTTGACCTTCACTGCAATTTAAAGACATTTTATTACAATGAAATATTGGTATATTTTAAAAATATATTTATTATGTGTACAGTGTTCTGTCTGCATGCATGCCTGCAGGCCAGCAAAGTGTGCCAGATGTCATTACAGATAGTTGTGAGCCACCATGTGGTTGTTGGGCATTGAACTCAGGACCTCTGGAAGAGTGGCCAGTGCTTTTAAAAGCTGAGCCATCTCTCCAGATGTGAAATACATTTTTAATATATTACTTTGTCTGATAATAACTTGGAAACCAAAATTTTTCCAGAAAATTAGATGACATGTTCAAACAAAGCAATAACTTTTCCCAATTTGAGTCATTGTTAGGATGTCTTCTATTTCTGTCTTCCATTAGATTAACGTTTTCAATAAAATTGATGTTGCATATGATAACTTACATACATCATTTTACATTTAATATGTTATCATCTCACATTATTTGGTATTCCAGAAAACCTTTATGCTTGGTGACTATAATATTCTGACATATGGATATATTTAATTTGAACAGTGTTTTGATACATTTTTTATATACATAGATTCTAAATGTACCAAAGAAGGTTTCCTTAGGAGCAATCTCTAGAAATAAAATCAAGTGCCTATAACAACAAAGTGTGTGCTTCACCGAGATGATGTCATGACAGAGTTGTGGTAACTTACAGCAGTGTGGGGTGATGTCAGATGTTCCTAGTAGATGCAATAATTGCAGTATACACTACATGATAAATACTCACAAATAATATTCCAGAACATTCATTTTTGTTTTTAACAAAGGTCTAACTGCAAATATTTTAAAATCAAATATTTTAAAATGAAAATTCTGTGACCCACAACAGTCAGCTTTGTGAGTGACTTCGAGGCAAGATAGCAGGTCATGTGTGATCTAGTCTCAGCCTAGTGTGTTGGTGCCTAGGCTTGGAGAAGAAAGAAAAAGGCAATGAAGCTCAGATGATGCTTAACAACTTTTATGGGCTTTTAGACCCTGACATGAAATGTTCTGGGCTGGACCACCAGACAAGGTCACATAATATTGAAGACAGAGTAGAAGAACCGTAAGTTACATTTAGAGTGCATAAGGAGGGAAGGCAGTTAGTAGTCTCATGTGTTAATTATTCAGGTATGAAGAATGTTCAGGCAGAAGATCATCTGTCGCATCATAATCATTAAAGAAGATCAAAGAAAGGAAAGCCTAGTGAGCTATAATTAAGGATAATCCCTGAGCTATTAGTTTCAGTAAGAGAAATCAGAATATAGGACGAGCAAAAAGAGTAGGTTGAGAAAAAAAAAGGCTAGTATAGTAGACTACTTCCAGGAAGCCTCCTTCTAAGGTGTGTTTGTGAGCTGAACAAGGACAACACTAAAAGACATGCCAGAGCAGATGGGGAAAAGCCCAGGAGGCCTCAGCTATCCAAAGAACTACAGGTATCTGAGAAAGCTGGGAGCAGGAGAGGTGGTGGTCTTTCCCCGGGAAGAGCGTACCAATCGGTTCTCCAGTGCTGAATGGTCAGCACTGAAAACATACATACAAGTAATATTACAAGGACCCAATAGGTTATATTTAAGAATAAGTACACACACACACACACACACACACACACACACACACACACACATGCACACATAAACCTCAATATAACAATTAGTGAAAAAAGAGGCCATAAATTTGAAGGGTAGAGAGCAGGGTTTAGAGGGAGTAAGTGGAGGATGTTGTAATTATAATTTCAAAAATTAAAAAAAAACAACCCTGAACTCAGTGCCATTGTCCTTGGCTTCTCAGCAGCCCTCATTGTCCACCATATTCAGTGAGTCCAGTTTTATCCCATGCACTTTCAGTCCCAGTCCAGCTGGCCTTGGTGATCTCCTAATAGATCAGTCCCACCATCTCAGTGGGTGGGTGCCCCCCTTGTGGTCTTGGGAGCCTAGCCTGTTTGGATGCTCACCTTCCTAGACCTGGATGGAGGGAGGAGGACCTTGGACTTCCCACAGGGCAGGGAACCCTGACTGCTCTTTGGACTGGAGAGGGAGGAGGGAGGGGAGTGGGGGGAGGGAGAGGGAAAAGGGAGGCGGGGAGGAGGCAGAAATTTTTAATTAAAAAAATTAATAATAAAAACAAACCCTGAAATGAAATGCATGGCTACAACCGAGGAGGAACCACCCTTCCCCAGTCTCTTTCAGCTGCTACACAGGCGTGTGAGCTGAGAACATGGACACTGTGCTCCACATCTACTGACTGTACCACTACTAACTCCCACCGTGCTCATGACAGTCCATACCTGGGCATCCAAGGGGCATGTGCCCATGTACTGAGCAGGACTCAAGCTTTATAATGTCTCAGGAGTGGAGCGAATAACATCTCCATTCTTGTTCACGTAGCTGTTGCTCAGATGGTGAAGTCACCTATTGTGGATTTCACAATGGGAGATAAGAACAGGGGGTGTGTCCTACTGTCCATCCCTAAATACTTGACCCTCTTAATAAGGTATGATTTATTTAAGCTCCAGAATGCCTGGTGCTAGCTTAAAGGAGGAAGACTGTGGTAACCTCTCATGGACAGAGTGGGTAACTTGGCTGGGAATAGGACTAGCCAGTCTCTAAAGTACCTTTTAATGCCCAGTTCATTTTGATTTCAGGTTTTTTCATTTGCTCAGTGAGGGTTGCCTCAATTCAGGCAGGAAAGCTTCTAGAAGAGGGCCATGATTCTCTCTTCTTCCGATACTCTCTGGTGCCCTTTCCAAGGTATCAGAAACTTGGGGCTCTAAGATTTCCCTCCTAGGTTCAGTAGCCTGAAGCGATCCAAAAGTTAAGAACATCACAAAAGTCCGAGTACCTAGTGATCACAGTCCATTTCCCCGCCCATATATACTATCTCATCTTACCTCATAGTGACCCCAAAAGGCTTATTTTGAGGCTAAGAAATTTGTCTAGGATCATACAGTATGACAAGGCAATAACCGAGACCAAAACCACCTGACACTGAGGCCCATTTTATTTTCTATTTCACAAAAGTATACTAGAAATACAACAACAAGCCGAGCAGTGGTTGCTCACGTCTTTAATCCCAGCACTAGGAAGGCAGAGACAGGCAGATCTCTGTGAGTTTGAGGCCAGACCAGTTTACAGAGTGCGTTCCAGGACAGCCAGGGCTACACACAGAAACCTTGTCTCGAAAAAAACCCAAAAGAAAAAAAAGATAGAAATACAGTAACATGCTCACACAGCAGCTATGATATATACCACAGACGCATCTGTATAATCATGACCATAATGAACACAGCAGCTTCCATCTGTTAATCCTAGATTTGCTCTTGAGAACAAACCATCAGTGTCTTATGTGCTGAGAAGTCAGCATACCTGGAGATGACCAGCCTGTGCTGTGCATCTCCTGTTCCTCCAGATAAGTGCTTTCTGGTGTCAAAAGTTCCTACAAATGTGTTTCACAAGACCAAGGTGAACTTCCCTATCAGTTTGTTCATCTCACTCTGGGATTTTTGACTTAAGATCTGGATGATTCTCTAGCCTGTCAAAATTAGTTTTTCACACAGGTGTGGATACACACACACACACACAGAGTCTGGGATACTAGGAGAGTTTAGTTGGCAAAGTGCTTATACAAACAAGGGCCTGAGTTCAGATTCCCAGACAATAGAATGAACTGTGCATAGTTGCATATACCTATAATCCCAACATTCAGGAGGGGGAGCAGGATGACCAGGAGGCTATACAGCAAAGGCCTTATTTTCCTCACTGAATATTCTGGGAAGATACATCCTGGCAAGGCTTGCCTAGGTCACAGGAGACTCTGTCTCAAAACTATAACAAAAGCTAGTAGGATGTAGTAAAGAAGATCATACTTATGCATATTTCTATCAGAATGGCTTGGCTTAGCAGGATTTTTGACCAAATAAGGAGAAAAGGCCCCTTTTTTTGATAAAAATTGAATTAAAAACTGAACAAAGCTGATTATGAATAAAAAACTGTGTATAGTTATGAATGCCTGAAATACCAAGGTTGAAGAGGGAGAGTCACATGGATCCCTAGAGCTTACTAGCATCTACCTACTAACACATCCATCCATCCATCCATCCATCCATCCATCCATCCATCCATCCACCCATCCATCCACCCATCCACTCATCCATCCTCCCATCTATCCATCCATCCATCCACCCATCCTTCCATCCACCCATCCACCCATCCATCCATCTACCCTTTCATCCATTCTTCCATCCACCATCAACCCATCCAGCAAATTTAGTTGCATTGGTAAATTCCAACTTCAATGAGAGGCCCTGTGTCAAAAAGTAAGATGGAGAGTGTTTGAGGAATCAACAGGACAGCAGGTAAAAACTGACTTGTATGTGGAGACTGCTCCTTCCAAGTTCTCTCAGGTTTTATGTGGACACAGTTGCCCCACGTTGGGTACTAGACCTAGATGGACACTATTAAGTAGTCCCACACTGGCTTAGAATTGAGTATAATAAATGGTTCTTTATTTAGGGATAGACTCATAGATCACAGTTGTCTGTATGAGGAAGGAATAGAAACCAAATCTAGCAGCTGAAAGGCCATGAAAGCTTTATGTCAACTTTTATAGTACAAGAGACCATGCCCAAGTGGGCTGGTATCTTAAAGGCTATTGGCTGAAGGAGTTCCTATAGCGCTGACTCTCAAAGATTGTCCTCCAACTTAAACACACACACACACACATTTTAAAAAACATTTAAAAGATCCATTCATTTCAAATGCTCCCTTATTGACTTGTTTATTTGCTCACTTGTTTAATTTTTGAGTTCTTCATGTCTTTTAAATATAAATTCTTAACAAGGTGAATATCTGGTCAAAATTTGCTTTAGGTGCCTCTCCACTTTGCTGACTATATGTTTTAGTGTTTTCTTGTGCAGTAGTGTTTAATACAAGGGAATCCCATTAGTTAAGGTTTGCAATGATTTTCTGGGTTATTGGAACTCTGTTTGGAAACTATTGCATGCCCAGAGCTTGAAGTGTTTTCACCACAATTTTCCCACCAATAGTTTCCAAGTTTAGGTATTATATTGGTGTTTCTCATCCATTTTGAGTTGATTTTTGAATAGTGTGACTATTCTACAGGATTGAACACTGCACTGGACATGTTTATATTATTTTTTTACCCTCACAATTATCCCACAGGATACTGTTACAGTATTATCTCATTTCATAGGTCAGAAAATGAAAGTTGAGGGTAATCAAGTATCTTGCAAAATTTTCCATAGTCATGGAATGGTGGTTCTGTAATAAGATGTCTGACTCTTAGGGCAGACTTAATCCCAGTGTAGTGAAGCTTTGGGAGACGAATGGCAGGGAGAACAGGAAGCATTGACTATAATCCCAAGTGCAAAGACTCTTTTGTCTAAATATTTTTATATAAGGGCTGGAGCCCTTTAAAGGCTAGGCTCACAACCAAAAAATATAAATATTTTTATATGCACCACATCGCACACCAAGATGTGTTTTTCGCTGTACAAAAACCAGATGCAGGATCTCTAAAAGCCTTCGGGTCATTGACACACCCCACTAGTAAAGAACTGTTTTCTGCTGTCTCCTGTGGGATGAATAAGGTAAAAAACAAGCAGAACAAACAACAGAGCACGTGACCTGCCTAGAACAAGACTCCTGGTGCCAGAGAGACTGGTTGGGGATGAGGAGAAGTTGGCTCCATTCCCAGGGGTGGGGAAGTATAGCTTCACCTGGTAGCAGATTCAGGTAGGAAAGGGGAATGCAGGTGAGCATGAGCTGAGTCAGCCACAGCCACACAGGCTTCTGACAGAGAGGAGGCGTTGGGAGTCAACTCATTGCTTTAAAGTTGCATTTGCCTTGGAAGTACATTTCAAAGTTATCTCCGTATGATTAATTTTTAATTAATTATTTGTGCGCGCGTATGTGTGTGTGTGTGCCGTGTTTGTGCTGGCGCCCAAGGAGGTCAGAGGGTTTAGGATCCTCTGGAGGAGGAGTAACGCGCTGTTGTGAACCCACTCCATCTCATATCTAGGTTCTGGAAACCAAACTTGGGAGAGCAGGAAGCACTCTTAACAGTGGTGCCATTGCTCCAGCCCCCTTAAATGACCTGTTTAGTTGAGGTGCTTTGTCAGAGTTATTGGAGGGCTTGAGGACAGCTTCCCTTTGATGCCATACTAACCGGAGGATGGATTGACCAACAGAGTTCACTTTCCCTTCCTCGGGTCGGAAATAACATCTCCCATTATTGACTTTGCTTAGGGCATAGAAGACGTGTCATGTAGAAACAAAAACTGAGTTGTGTTCATTGGTAATTTATGTTCTTCCTCCTGAAAATGTCATGAATTTATCTACTTGACATCTTTCTGACATCATTCCACTTGCTGACGACTTGGAAAAGAGGAGCCGGCACCAGAAAGTGGACTGCTGGAAAGAGCAAACACAGAGATCCAGGGCACCCGCAGCCCTTGCTTTATTTCCATTCCCAGCAAGGGCTTATTCTTCATTCTCTAGTGAGGTCTGTTCACAGCTTGCTTGCTTGTTCTGTTCTCCTTCCTGGTCACTCCAGACTTGCGGCAGAGGAACGGAACCCAGTCAGATTTAATGCTGTGTTAACTGGGTTCCGGCTTCACACGTCCCAAACCGAAGGTTCATCGTGGGGACTACTGTTCCCCAGCCTCTGACTGACAGTTTGAACCCAGACTCTTCTTATGAGAAGACAATCATCTTCATCTTCCTGGGCTATCACGCCAAATTGGAGCATTACCCCAGGCCAAAAGTTTCTCACTGGAGCTTAGCTCCTAACAGATGGTGTCCGTGGAGTTAACTTCCTGGGTGTATTTCCAAGTACCGCCAGTCTCATTTCCTGCATTCTGTACACTTAACTTCTTTACTCCTTCCTCATTAGTCACGTGCTCTACTAGCAGTGAAGTAAAAAATACCACACGCTCCAATTGCCTGGTTGGTTGAACTTCTTTGTTAACACCTGAAGTTTCCTTGGCTCCCCAACTAGGCATTTTTAACCCAGAGATGAGTGAATGCCATGTTCTAAGCCCTCTGCATGCTACATGAATAATTGGAATTGGCACAGAAGTTTATAATATTGCCTTTACTATAATCATTTGTTTAGTTCTGGAACATTCTGCTTAAATCTCTGCTTTGCAAAGGAGAAGTTTTTTTTTTTAAATATTCAAACGAGATTTTCCCCCAAATATTTTTATGCTAGTCCCTTAACAAAAGCCAAGCTGGGTGAGCCCACTATGGAAAATGAGAGCCTTTGTGTGTGACTTGGCTCTTGCAGAGAGCAGGACAAACCATTTTCCAGTTTCCCTGGAGCTCTTACTCCACCTGAGCAAATGGGGAGGCCCAAGCAAGTCGTAATGGCTTCTGAAACTTACGAGTCACATTCTAACCCGTACTGCTTTCTATATCCAGATTTTCAAAAATTCTCAATATTAAATACACTCTCATTATGGGCGATTCTTCAGAAAGATCCAGTCTTGGTTTCTGTTTTTAAAGACAGTGTTTAGTGACCTGGAATTAATTGTCCTAACAGTCACCTACCAAGACAATGTTTACAGAAGGAAATTTTCTTGCCTCCAGAGAGCAGCTTTTTTTTATTTTAATTTTTTAAAATAACAACTAGCAAGGGAAGTTTTTATGACTATGGGACAGGCCTCCTTAAGCTGTCATGAAGGTCAGGGGTCAAGCCTGAGCCCAGATGGTGGAGAGCAATTCTTCTAGAAGCAGAACCATTAGCTTGCTCTTTTCTTCAGTAATTAATGGGGAGGCCTCGAATCTTCGTATTAAACCCTTTAATCCTAGCGTTGCTGAATGTTTTACAAACATTAATTAATTCAATTAAACTTCCCACCACCACCTTGAGGCAGGTAATTCCTCCCTGGGACATCTCGTCTTTGCTTGTTACAGTACACCAGTGTACCAGGTATATATTAGTGCAGATTAGGATAATTAATAACAACAATAAACCTTTGAATTTCTATCCTGTTGTGAAGCTTTGCACATGCCAGGTTTGTGCACCGAGGACGGAGGGGGAAGCCTGAGCCAGCTGAACGCCAGTGATGACCGGGACAGAATTGATGCTCCTCTTTCCTGTTCTGCGGCACGCTGAGGCCGCGTGACCTTCAACAGTTCTTTGTGACCTCTTTCTGAGTCAGTTCCTATAGCCTTCAAACAGGGGCAAGAATATATATTACTCACCGCCCTGCCTCACAGAGGTGTTGCAAGGAGGAATGTTGTAATATTCTGTGAGGTTTCTCAGACGAGAGACGGAAATTAGCATATGACGAAACGTGACAAGACTTATCTTTACGCCGTCTGCATGGGCCAGGCAAATGAAATACCAGCATCCTCACGGCCTGGCAGGGAAACCAGTGCCACCATTATCCTGACTTAACAGCTATTAGAGGCTTCCAGAGGTTGAAGACTGCTCCCAGGACAAAGGAAGACGAGGCAGGAGATACCAGATCGGCCAAGAGGTAGCTATTTACCTTCCCCCCTCTTTTCTCCTTACACTTTTCTGTCTTACTTGGCACAGAGTATCTGAGAAGAAATGAGTCCTGAGAGGGAGTAGGAGAACGGTGGAAGCAACTTTCCCTTTTGTCCATTCTTCTCAGATCCCAGCGATCCACACACTGGAGCAGGCAGACCTGCTTTCAGCCTCCCTGGTAGACAGTATCTTTGGTAGCCATCTCAATTTATTCGGGACAACATTCGACTACCTTCCTTCACCGCCCCCCACCCCCAACCTCCCTCTCTCCTTGTGTATGATTTGGGATTTTGGTGATGGTTTCGCTTCCACAGGAGACTTAACTATTGAAGGTCATTTTCCCCTACATATTTAAAGACAAACAGCAATCTGAATTACACAAAGTGATGAGCATCATCGCGATGTCCCAGAAGAAGCTTTGTTCTTCATCAGTCACAGGTTGTAAAAAGATTACATACGCAACTCTAGCCATGCTGACCACACAGGCTGACAGAACAAACTCTACGGATTTTTGTTATCATTGTTCATCGTGTTAAGTCCAGACCCAGGCCCAGTATTCAAAACCTGCAGAGGATGACTCTATCTGTGTTTCTTGTCACATCTTGCTCCCCGTACATCCTGTGTACGGGCAGCAAAGGAGGAGGCAGCGACTCTGCACAAAGAATCTCTGTTTCTCGATTACCATGCACGTCTTGCTGCAAGGGTCCTTTCCTATGACCTCTCTCCCTGCTCTGGACCCCATATCTCCATCTACTGAATAATTTTCTGTCTACTTTATAGCTCTTTCTCAAGTGTTCCCTCCATGGACAGGCGCTACAGGTCATGAAAGTCCAGCATCCTTGCTGAGTGCTTTGGATGTGCTAAACTAAACTGTAGAAACGGTGCTGTCCGAGTCACGAGGAAAATGGATCGAGAGAGCTGCGCCATTCTGGTTGAGTTCAAGAGCTCCCTTTGCCACCGGATCATTGTTTTTATTTACACACATTGCTTGTTTTCTGCAACGAGGTTTTCTCATCTGCTGAGTGAGCATGACCAGCATAATATCTGCCGCAGTGGGTATTGTACGGAATGGCTAGGGTAGTAACCTCTCCATGGAAGTGCATGTTAACTGTGCTTTTCCTACTGAATCTGCTCTGTTTTGGGGTTTCTGTGTGTAGCTGAGCAGGGCCCAAGTGAAGGAGGCAAGGATGTCCATGAACTTGCAAACCCGTGTAAAACCTAGGTTTGTTTTTGGCAGTCTTGAGAGACTTGAAGAAGATATTTCATTACGGTAGAGGTCTCAGTTCTTTGGGCCCTGAGTTTTGATGCATACTGAAATGTGGTGGCTTTTTTTTTTCCCCACTCCAAATCCTTTTAGTGATCATAGGGATTTAACTTTCACCTCACATTTGTCTTAAATATTATTAAAAGAATTTGTTTGTTGGGTTAAAGGTGCAGGCGGTTTCTCCTGCAGCCCCATCAGTTACTCGCTTAAGGTCACACCTGGTAAGTTGCCAAGCTGATACAGGGAGGAAACAATGCTGGTACAGTCAGTCCCATGGGGAGAATTAAATACAGCCCACACCTGCCCACCAGCTCTGCCACTTGCCCTACCAAATTGTTGAAGTTGAGATGCAATTGGAAGTCTTTTTATTATTATTATTTTCTTTGCTAATTATACTAAATAGTTACTTGTTGAAACACAAGCCAGAGAACTGTGGGCTCTTTACAAAGCTATACCATCACCAATTCTAGACTCTTTTCATTATCTCGAAAAAGAAATTTCTTTTCTTTAGCTTGTGAAAAAAATTATTTTTTGAGACAAGGTTTCTCTGTAGCTTTGGTGCCTGTCTTAGAACTAGCTCTTGTAGACCAGGCTGGCCTCGAACTCACAGAGATCCTCTGCCTCCCGAGTGCTGGGATTAAAGGCATGCACCACCACTGCTCAGCCAAAAATTCATTTTTTATTAATCTTTTCATTTATTTTACATCCAAATTACAGTTTCCCTCCTTTTTCTCCTCCTGTTCTCTCCCCCCATTTCCCTCCCCTCTATCCCCATCATCTCCTCCTCTGTCTCCCTGTGATGAAATATGAATTTTTTTTTTTCGAGACAGGGTTTCTCTGTGGCTTTGGAGCCTGTCCTGGAACTAGCTCTGTAGACCAGGCTGGTCTTGAACTCACAGAGATCCGCCTGCCTCTGCCTCCCGAGTGCTGGGATTAAAGGCGTGCGCCACCATTTTATTATTTGATTAAATAATACTTAGGAATTTTGGAAATTCCAAGAACTACACACTATACCTGCATACACACAAATACTTATATACATCATTACTGTTACAATGAATTTTCTTAGCTTGCTTTTATTTTTTCTGTTTATCTTATGCTTTATCGTTTGCTCAAGATTTCTCTCTCTGTCTCTCTCTCTGTCTCTGTCTCTCTCTGTCTCTGTCTCTCTCTGTCTCTGTCTCTCTCTCTCTCTGTCTCTCTCTCTCTGTCCTTTCTTACACACCTTTTTCTCAGTCTCTAAGGGTTACGTGTGTTAAGTTGGGGAGATCGGTGCCATCTGGAAGGGGCAGTGTGCGGACACAGTAACCACCCTTACTGAACATCTTCCCCGGCCCTGTTTCTCAAAACACATCTTCATGAGGGAGGCTCTGCTGCCATCATTCTGGCTTTGCATCCAAGCTAATAGAGGTGGATGAAGTTTATGTAGCTTGCTATATCCCAATGCGGCAAAGCTGCTACAGTCAAGTCCTCCAACTCTGAAGTGCATGTCCTTAACACTGTACTACACTGATACTAAGAATCAACATGTAGTTTAAGAACAGCAGCGACACTTGGCCAGTGCTGTCAGCACACGTTCACAGCTCACCACTCCCTTCCCTCAACGGGCCTGTCATTTGCGGGTTATCAAAGTCAGTTCTTGTAGGTCAAAGGTCACATAGGAAGACCGGCTCAGAGATACATGACAGCTCGCTCTCTCTCTCTCTCTCTCTCTCTCTCTCTCTCTCTCTTTCTTTCTCTCTCTGCTTCTCTCCACACACTGGGACTCTCTACGGTTATCTCAGACCTATGTTCCAGCTCTCAGAATAAGAACTTACCTCCTAGCAAACTCACGTATCTATCTGAATCCTTATTCTGACTTGAGGACAGTAAACGTGGCTTGGTCATCTTAGGCTTCTATGCTAAAACCAATTTTTGCATAATTTGAGCTGGAGATGTTGCTCAGTAGTCAGAAGTACTTGCTGCTTTCCTGGAGCACCTGGGTTCTATTCATAACCCATACATGATGCTTCATAGCCACCTGTAACTACAGTTCTAAGGGCTCACACCAGGCACATATGTCATATGTGCGGGTAAAACACCTGTAACACATAAAATAAAAAAAAATCAACAGAGAAACAAAAAACAGCTCCCCCATTTTTTGGGTGGTGGTTGATCACTTGAATATTTTGTTTATGGACAGCTCTAAGAATTCGCTCACAAACATTTGAGCTAAAAAGGACTGCCTGGAATAATTGATTATGCTTTTATGCCTTTACTACAATTTTTTCAAGAAAAGCAAGCCCAATTCTCTACACACATCAAGTAGAATATTTGTGTGTGTGTGCAAAAGGAAAAGGCAGTTATAAATGTCTGTCGAGGTGGATTATGAATGCCCTGTATTATCTGCAAGCAAAACGAATGAGAACGGTACCGAAACCCTATGGATTGGGGACTTCAAATAAACAAATGAAAATCTAGCTCTGTTAGCCTCCCTGCACCCCAGTTCCTTAGTTTCTGGGAATAAAGCAGCGACCTGGGAGTTCTCGAGCCTGTTTGTCCCGAGGGTCCTGCCAACTCCGCATTGTCCAGCTGGATTTGCAGTCAGATGCCTTAGGCTGGCAGGCTGTGGGCAGGCAATGAGTTTTTCCCCTGTAAGTTGGGTCCAAAAAGATCCGCATGGGAGCGGCTTCCTCGGAGACAGCTGCCTTGAGAGAATGCAGGAGCAGGGAGCAGCCAGAAATTCCTCCTGGCACAAAGTGCCCGGGGGAGGAGTCCACTTGGCTAAGTATTGTCATTTGCTGAAGGAAGGTGTGTGTGCTCAAGAGGGAGTTTTTAACCTGGAGGATCATTAACTCTTTGATCCGGCGTCAGGAGGTGACCCTGGAGTTGGTCCTGGAAGCTGCTGCAAGCAAGGGTCGGGGAGCAGGAGCGGATCGCATTTCCATGGGGGACCACCTTGAGAAGGGCCAGCATGCTTTGCTCAATGAAGGAGACGAGAACGAAATGGTAAGATTCCAGCCACATCCTGTGCCCTTCTGCCAGTCCCCCTTCCCTGGCGTCGTCCACGCACACTCGTGAACACACTCGCATACTTCATTGCCTGTTGACTCGGACAATACACAAGAAGAGATGATATCCAAGCAATCTCCCTGTCCCACAAATGTAACTTCTGACGGCGCGAATTTAGTAGAATGAACACATTGTATTCATTTTTTATCAAGGTGGTTTTTATTTGAAGTAAAAGAGAAAGGGAGAGGAACATAGAGCTGCGTCATTATTCATTTCATCTGTATGGAAAGTTCTGCCCAGAACCCCCATTAGGGCAGGTCCCCAAAGTGAGGACCAGGGTCTTCTCTGAGAGGAAGAACTGAAACCCAAAGGCAGGGCAGTTGGTGGCTGAGCCTTTGACTCCTTTCTTTTCTCACACAGTCTTGCTGTTCATCCGGGAAGGCACAAAGCACATGTACTAACAGTGGTCAGCCTACAGGCATTTCTTCTTACTTCACAAACTTCACTGCTGTGGAGATGAGTTAGGGAATACTTTGTGCAGTTCATTGTCTCTCTCGTTGTAGAAGACGTGCTCCCAGAGCTTGGGAGGTATAAGAAAATCAGAGAGGCTTCTGTGCTTGTTGAATTTACAGTGATATTTCTCAATTACAGTGTAATCAAGGGAGAGTCAGAGATGTGCACTTCTACTTAATAAGGTCTCTGTGCTAATTGTGTAAGCATAGCCTTTTATGCCGGTAATGATGCAATTAAAATGTGAAAATGTGATGCTCTCACTCTATAATAGCATTTTATCTTCCCGGAATTAATATACAAATAACAAACCCGAAAGATATTTACTTAAAATGTTTTCTTGGTTAATTGTTGGAGTCCTGACTATTAAATTCTTTGTTCTAAAACTGGTCTTTCAAGTTTAATCTGCTTACTCGTTTCTATAGCAACAACTTTTTTTTTTCTTTTGGACATTCTGGAATAGATCCCATCTCTCAAAGCTGAAAAAAAAAGTATAGAAAAAATAAAGGGCACCTTAATTCGGTTGGTTTCTATAACATGTCCTTACTTCTTTCTGACTTAACTATCAAGTAACAGTTGCTTTCAAGGCCCTACCCAAATGTCACCAGAACTGACTTCCTGGTCTAATGTTGGCTTATGTTCCTTTCCCCTCCCAAGCATTTCCTTGAGAGACTGAAGTTGAGTTTTTATCCTCATCTTGACTGCTCTTACCAGAAGCCAGGGACTTCTTGTTCGCGCTCTTCCTTTCTCATTTGTAAGCACACACATTTTTATCCTCTCTTCATTTTGACCACAATTTGTCTTCGAAATACCATTATGGACACCTATATTCTTGAAGACTATCTCCCCCGCCCCCCGCCAGACTAACAAATGCTTCAGATGAAGTAGTTGTGTTATTAGCTGGTCTTCGTTACAGCGCTGCCAATGGCATTGGGGGTCAGCCCAGTTCTGTATGCAGCTGGAAGCCCAGCTGAGCACTTTGGCTGGGAAGGGACGCTGTGTATTTTGGTGACAGCGCTTTGACCAGTAGGCTCAGCAGAGGTGCAGCATTAGTATGCGCCCAGCTCCTTGTCCTGTTCCGACTGCAGAATCCTGGCCACCTGCCTGCTGCTGCATCATTTTGTTTTCTACACTGTTCTTCATTCACGGCAGTAAACTTCTAAAGTTGTCTATCATCCATCTATCTATCTATCTATCTATCTATCTATCTATCTATCTATCTATCTATCTTCTATCTATCTATCTATCTATCTATCTATCATCTATCTATCTATCATCTATCTATCATCTATCTATCTATCTATCTATCTATCATCTATCTATCTATTATACAGATTCTGGGTTCTGCTACATAAAGTATTTTTTAGGGGCATTTAGTTTTCACCATGACCCTGCGAGATCAGTGGGGAGAGCCATGTCTAAGGAACTTGTCCAAGAACTGAAGCTAGTTGAAATTGGTAGTTCCGTGTCTCTGGATCCACACCTGGGCCGCTTTTCAGAGTTTACTGGGGACACAGCACTCTAAATAGAACACGTTGCTTCTCCTAATAAAGCAAAGGTAAGGAGAATAGCTGAGCTTACATTCCCTAAGGTCTGTTGTTTCATAGAATTTGTATTTGTCGAGTCACTTTGTCTCCTCTGACTTGTAAGCTAATCCCATTTAGAGCCGAGATTGTCTGAAAATGTGGCACACAAAATTGTTTACAGATTCCTTGTAAATGCCATGAGTGTGGACATTTCCAGATGTCGGGCCTCCAATGAGAGAAATGGCCGCAAATTTCAAGAAAAACGAATGACTGAGAGTTTCTCTTTCAGATAGTTTATATATAGAGTTTATAAAAGGAAGAAAATAAACATTTACAGGCTGAGAATAGATGGAATTATCTTTCAGCCCCTAATCAAAGAATTAGGGACAAAAGAGCAACTGTAGGTGACCTGAAGGCAATATCATCAAGTGAAAACAAAACGCAAAAAGACGGCAGGCCCTGTTGGAGGACAGGAAAGTGCCCGCAGTAGGCACCTCTCAAAAGGCCTTAGAAAGACATCTAGAGCACACACTCTGGGCTTGGACCAGACACTTGTCCACTCAAGTCCCAGTGTTCTTACCTATAAATTAGGAGTGGTCCTTTTTACCCTACCTGTCCCATAGGGTTCTTAGGAGGATTAGCTGAGCGCATCCATGTGGAAATGTTTTGAGAAGGAGCGATTCTGGGGACTCATGAGCTGTTACTGTCTAAACAAAGGGGGGGAGTGGCTCCCACCTGTGCAATTGAGTTGTATTCTCTGTTCATGACTGTGTTCTTACCGTCCCCACAACAATAAAGTCACCTTTCTATTAATGACAAAATAAACATATATTTCTGTTTTCTCTGGAGGTCACTTCTACATGGAGAGGCTGCTGTCCCTTATATCTGCTTTGTAGGGCTCATTGAAGATGGTTCCTTTCTGTGACATGAACGCATTAGGCTTCCTGGGAGTTCCTGCCCCATGAATCCCAGTGCTGTGCGTTTCTCTATTGAAATGACTTGGGAGTATTACTGTCCATTTTCCTACTCATGACTGACAATGGTATTACTTAATGGCTTAATTGATCCAACCATTGATCGCAGGAATGAAATCGTGATTTCTGGAGGAATGTTTTATTCTAGCAAGGTTTGGAAAAGCAATGTCCCTTGATTTCATGCCTAGGTTTTTAGTAAGTAAAGAAACACACACTTGGTTATCTTTCTGATTACAAAAGTGATGTATTTTTGTTGTGAAATGATTGAGATAGAAACTTGGGACTGAAGAACAAAGTAGATATGATTCATTAGTTTACATTGAGTGGGTTGATAATGTCGTGTTGGTGGCCCTTTTTTAGGCTTATACAGTGCATTCATAAACCATAACATCCTAATGATTGTAGCACATTCTAATGCTATCTATATTCTTCACATCCCATGTGTGCACTCCTGTATTGTGGAAACACTGGGTAATGGGCTTCTGTGTAACTGTATGTCCTGTGAGGGCACATTGGTGCACTGAAATGAACAATGTTGATAAGATTCATTCTACAGAAGTCTGTACATAACTGCAGTAGGCCTTCCCTCCTGACCCTGCCAGCACATTGCTGAGCATACTGTTTTCTCATTAGCTCCTTTCCCCCTGTCACAAGCATCCAGATACAATTAGGCTATTACCCACTGTTTCTCCTATGCATTGTGCCCAACTAAGATAAAACCAGTCACAATCTATCCTTAAAGAAGGCATGCAAATTGTCACAAGCATGCATTTTAAACAAAGAATGGCACCTGTACTCTCTTTTGAAGGCTACCTCTTTTTGTTGCAGCTAAAGATAAATGATAAACAATTCTCCTTTTGATACGGCACTGCTTGCCTCCTCCAGTGTTTCACTGATGTTTGTATGACTAGTGCCCCAGCTCCCATGTTGTTTACTTGTTCCTAATTTCATGCCGGCTGTGATGAAAAACTCTGGACGTTTTTGGACATTCTTCGGGTTAATTGTGAGAACAAAGGCTCAAAGGTAGCATTGTAGCACTAAAGGCAATGTAGAGTTTAACTTTTAAATGACACACAATACTCCATTTCTCTCTAAAAGTTGTCATGTGAAACTTATACGCTGAGCAGCAATCTCTTTTTATGGCTATTCCCTCTCTCCTCGACTATCACTTTTAAACTTTGGCTCATCTACCCTAGGAAAATGATACTTGATAGCTGTTTTAGCTCTGCCTTTCTCCAATGAGGTTAATCATGTTAACCGTCATTTATGTTTTCACCTAGGACCTCTTTCTTGTGTTACTAATGTCACTAGCGCCACATTAAACATTTAAGCTAAAATGCATGCATTTTTAGCTAAGAGAATAAGATTGTTTTGTCACCATGCTGCATGCTACAAACAAGTGGGTGATGTCTGAGGGTGTGTGGGGGGAAGGGAAAAGGCCCTCACAAGGACAATGTGTTAGGTGCTACGCTGGCAAACATTTAGCACAGTTAATTATATTAAGTACAAGAAACTAAAGACTAGGGAATATGGAAATTCAGGAGCCTCTTTTCCAACTTCCAGGTCATTTCTGAGAGCCTGGCAAGTCACCTGGCCTGGCAGCAGGTGGGATGGGTGCTGAGCCCCATTGATTCATCACTGTGAGTTGGGGGCTGTTTGTCCTCACCAATTCTTTGCCTCACTCTGATAGCTGATGTTTCTGTTTCTTCTCTAACTCCCTGGAGCAGAAGCCCCTCCCCCGGACTGCACAGCCACTTATTATGCTTCAGGGGCACCTCTGAGATGCTTGCCAATGTTAACCAGTGGGCCCACAGATTGCATAGTGGAGGGATTGTGCTCAGGCTGAGACATTTTGTCAGTTGAACTGTTCAGGAAGCCGGGCCACTGGCCAAGTCTGATGTCTTTATTCTCACTTCATCGCTGTAGAACTCCCATGTAGTGAACTCATCTTGGACAGAAGATCCCTTTGAGGAGTGGGATTTAATCGCTTCTAGAGAGCAGGGATCCTGCCCGAGTCACCTTTCCATGGCCTTCCCCTTTCCTTCCCACTGCACTCAGAATGGAGCACAGTCCCTGGCACAGTGTGGCACTGGCCGATGTCATTGCAAGCTCCATTAACCTGCAGTTTTACATTCCGAAAAAAAACAGAGGAAACGGGGCTCAGAAAGAGAACAGTGGGGTTGGAGAGATGGCTCAGTGGATAAGAGCACTGCCTGTTCTTCCAAAGGTCCTGAGTTCTGTTCCCATCAACCACATGGTGGTTCACAACCATCTGTAATGAGACCCGGTGCCCTCTTCTGGCCTGCAGGCAGACACAATACTGTATACATAATAAATTAAACCTTTAAAAAAAAAGAAAAGAAAGAGAACAGCATTAAGTAAATAAAGAACAAGGCTAGAAAATTGATGTTATTTGCTTAATCTGGTCCATAATCCCATGTGTTTGTCAACTAGCTTTCCCCTTTCCCAAGTATAAACAGTTTGTTCTTCAGCGTTACTTTGCCATGCCACAGTATTTATTTGTGATACTTCATTCTATTCTTTTATTCATTCATTCATCCATGAGCTCAGCGGCTGTTTAAGCAACTTCTGGTCAGTACCAGGAGTTCTCTGGGCTGACCAGGAAGATCTTGAGTGAATACTAAATAGCTCCTGCTTCCCAAAAGCTCAGAGATGAGTGGACAAGGCCAAGCTCATAATTTGCAGGCCTAGAGCAAAACGAACATGAAGTGGCTCGTGTCCAACAATTACGAAGAACTTCAGGATGGGAGTAGTGGAGGGTCATTTTCAGCGCAGGGCCCTTTGTGACCACAGGGCAGAAACACAGTGAGCCTGTGCTGCAAGCGGGTGTTACCATGAGGTTGTGCACAAGGACTATAGAGGGCAATCTGGTGGCAGCAAACCTTAGGGAGAAAGGTAACATGCCGTTTCCTCCAAGGGGTAGGTAAGACTGTGTAGGGCTTTGTAGGACATTCCAGTGGTGGTAAGTTTTCCTTTCTGATGATTCCCAAGCCCTGGTTCATGAAACAACCACTGGACCCTTGTTGGGTACTATATAAAAATACATTCTTAGACCCTGTTCTGAATCAGAAGATACCATGATGGAGTTCGACTTAATGAGAATGGCTGAGGTGCTGGCCTGATTGACACATTACAGAAATCACAGAACACTTGCCAGCAGAAGTGATAGGGAGTGGTTTCGTGGGTTGAACAAAGTTGGCTGGAGAAAAATAAAGTCAGCGAAGGCATGTTTGAAATAGTCTAGGCAAGAGGATCAGAACAAAAATAATGTCTTGTCAGGGAAGAGGATGGGCCAAAAAGGGATTCGACAATATTGAGAAGTTAGAATTAAAAGGAACTCATAGACTGCAATCTAGGAGATAGAGCAAGTGAAACAGCACTAACTCCAGATGGTCCAGAGGGTCTTGGCATGAGGGGACAAGTTGGGACTGCAGATGGTTATAGTAAATAATGAACTGTGATGTTGATTTGGGCCAAGTATAGACTAAGACTATACACAATGCACTTGATTCAATCTTCTAAGTCTTACTAGGTGAGATCTATCAACTCTCTTTTATCAATAGGGAAACTGAGGTAAGGAAAGGTTAAGCGACATGCCTAGGTGCATTTGGTTAAGTAAATGGTACGTGATAGCTTAGGTTCTTGCCTTAGACAATGGTTTTATGTCTATGGAGTTTTCACAATTCAGGACGTGCTGTTTACTTGTTAGCAGTGACAAACAGCTGAGCACATTGAAAGAAAATACACCAGGAAGCTGGAAGGCCAGCATTGAGTGTTGGTTCTGGCAGTATTTGTTTTCTAACCACAAAACATATTACGCTCCCCTCTCTTTGACTTTGTCCGACAAGGCAGAGATAATAAATACCTTACTTGTTTGAGCCAGGGTACAATACAGATGATTTCTTAAAGTTTTTTTCCACCCCTGTGTTTAAGAATGAAAACAGGAACATGAAATCACTCTGCAGCTTAAAGAAAGTTTGATACTGTTGATTTCTTCACGGTGCTATGGGTTTGGGATCTATCTATCATCTATCTATCTATCTATCTATCTATCTATCTATCTATCTATCTATCTATCTATCTATCTTCTATTTGATTTAGTCTTTTGAGACAGAGTCTTGTTATGTAACCTGGATGACTTATTATCCTCCTGCCTTAGGCTCTTCAGTGCTTGGACCACAGGAGTGTCCTGCCACATCAAGAAATGTGAGTTTTTCTAGCGAAGGGAAGAAAAACAAAGAGCAGAAATGTGACCTGAGGAGCTGGTGACTCTGTAATGTGTTCAGATATGACCAAGGCATGTGACTTCAAGGCTCTGTGAGGATTAGCTGACATAAGACAACCCTCTCAGTGACCTACTGCTCTTTCTGAAGACTCATCATATAAACCTTGGCAGACTGTCCAAACCACCACATAATGAGAGAGAAAAGGCTGGTGAGGACACAGCCTCCTCCTTAATCCTGCTATCTGCCTAAGGCTGGTCCTCTGGGCAACAAGCACAGCCATGACCCGGACGCTCCCTCAGAGAGAGAACAGATAGGAGGCTGTGTGCTATGTACTCTCTACAGCCATGTCTCTCAAACCAGGGCGCTCTCTGGCCTTTGGGTACACATGGGGTCCTGGATGAGACAATCATCAATCTATCATTTCTGAATTCATCTTTGGGACAGTACCAGGCTTCAAGTTGTTCAGACTCTCAAAAATCAGTAGCTATATAATAGTGCGGGTAAGGAGCCATCCAGGACGGGAAGCCATCTCCAAAGGGACTCGAGAATGTAAATTGTCTTAAATGATTTGAAACATACAGTTACAAATAGTTACTTATAATTTTTTAAAAATAAAAAATGGTTGGTTTTTACAGCCCGCTTAAAATACTTTTTAAAATACAAAATGTGTTTATTGGGATCATTCTCCATTCATCTTGAATCAAGCTACTATCAATACTGCTTCTTCCTGGAGGAGCATCCCTCCGACAGCCATGGCTTTCTGCTTGTAGGACTACTGCTTGCCCACGGCTAACCACCATGGAGATTTCACAGTATCCTGGGCATTTCACATTTATAAAGTAGGGATTGAGGCTCTGCACCAGGGTCTTTTTCTTGTGTTTCTTCTTCTCCTCTTCAGGAGAGGGATGAAGGAGGACTTTGTCGAGGGCGTGCCTCTCCATTGTAACAGACATGTTCTTGTAGGGAGGTTATCCCTAAAAGGCTATTTTCTTATTTGTTGTTTTGAGAATTTCATGTAATGTATTTTGATTATATTCACCCACAACTCCTTCCTTAGTTTCTCCCAGATTTACCTTCTCTCTACCCCCTAAATCCATGTTCTTTTTAAAGAAAAAAAATAACCCACCAATTAACGTGTGCTGTCCACATCTTCCTGGGTATAAGGACATCCATTAGAGTGTGGTCAACCTACGAGGATCACACCCTTAAAGAAAACAGGCTCTCCCTGCCCCAGAAGCCATAAACTCCCCACAGTTCCTCAGTTAGGGGTACGGGTCATGAACTCCTTCCCACTACATGCTAAAATGTTGACTGGTTTGATCTTATGCCAAGTCTTTTTCAGGGAGACTGAGCTGCTGTGAGCTTGGGAATGCAGCCGTCCTATTGTGTTCAGAACACACTGTTCGGCTCTGGGTCTTACAATCTTTCTGCCCCTCCTCTGCAATGGTCTCTGTGCCTTGGGGAAAAGGTACTGTCTAGATGCTCCATCTGTGGCTGTGCCCTCAAATGACACTTATTCTCTGTACTTGTGGCTGGTTATGAATTTCCGAGCAAACCACCCTCGGCTGCACAAAGAAACTGCTCTGATGGGGCCAGAGAGCTTTACTAATTTATGGGTAGAGATATATGAATTCAGAGAACAGTTAGATGCAATGCCTATTTTGCAAAATAATAGTAGAGAGTTCACCGCTGGGGCCTGTGAGCTCCTTAACCATGGATTCTTGGCCAGATTTACAGTGCCAGGCGTATGTTCCCTCTTGTGGAACAGGACTTATATCTAATCACAAAGTTGTTGGCTACCCTCATATTATTATTGCATCCATGGGCATATTTTGCAATGTGGGTAATTGTTGCAGTTCAAAGGCTCATTCCTGGGTAAGACTTTGATGACACCCCCATTCCTATAGCATGCATAATGCATCGCTAGGAGGGAGGATGCTTTCTGGCAAATACTAATTTGATTTCTCCGTGGCCTATGACCAACATGTGCAGTGTCTTCAGCAATAGGGTCGTAGACAATCAGGAATAATGACAATAGCCCGTATTGTTTTGGGGGCTCTCTGCGACACCTATGTCCAACAACTTGAGGGGAAGTGCCCTACTCCCAGCAATGGGCTTTTTATTAGGCTCCAGGGACGAGCGTATTTCCTGTGCAGGTGTCTTAGTTAGGGTTACTATTGCCATGATAAAACACCATGAGCAAAGCAACTTGGGGAGAAAAAGGTTTATTTGACTTACACTTTCATCACTGAAGGAAGTCAGGATGGGAACTCAAACAGGGTGGCAGGAGCTGATGCAGAGGCCATGGAGGAGTGCTGCTAACTGCTTTGCTCTCTGGGGCTTCTTCAGCCTTACAGAACCCAGGCCCACCAGCCCAGGGATGGTGCCACCACACGAGCTGGGCTTTCTCCCATATATCGCTAGTTAAGAAAACGTTTTACAGGCTTGCCTACAACCTGATCTTATGGAGGCAGTTTCCTAATGGGAGCTCCTTCCTCTCACATGACTTCAGCTTGTGTCAAGTTGACATAAACTAGCCAGCACAATAGGATACTCTAATAAAACCTATTGTATCCCTTATAAAATAACAGGCTCGGGGATCTGAAGGGGAAAGGTGAATAATGGGAAAGGATATTTAGTGGGGAGAATGTTGGGAAGAAGAGGTTGCAGAAGAGATGACCAACATTAAGGATGTTTATAAGAGCCATGTGGAAACTTACTATTTTATAGCACTTTTTTTATTATCACTGGGGATTAAACTCAGACTTTTGTGCACAATAAGCAAGTTCTTCCTTCTAACCCACTCCCCCGCCAATGGTGTCAGTTTTGCTGTCCTTCAGCATGGAAGCACCCAGTAACCTAAAGATCTTTCTATTGGAGGAAAATAGTTTTCCTTCACTGAACTCCAAGAAACAATTTTTGTTTTCCATTATCTTTAACCAACCACGTGTATTCTTCTTGCTGGCACTTCACAGAATACGTCAAATTTTTTCTTCTTCCCTTCCCTTCCCTTCCCTTCCCTTCCCTTCCCTTCCCTTCCCTTCCCTTCCCTTCCCTTCCCTTCCCTTCCCTTCCCTTCCCTCCCCTCCCCTCCCCTCCCCTCCCCTCCCCTTCCCTTCCCTTCCCTCCAATTTCCTCACTTTCCCTCCCCCTCCTTCCTTTCTTCCTTCTAATGGGGCTTTGCTGTGTTGACCTGGTTAACCTGGATTTCCATGGCTTAAATAATACTTCCATTTCAACATCCCAAGAATTGGGGGCTATGGGGCATGCCACTATATCTGGTCAGTCCATCTATTCTCATTCTCTCTCTCTTTCTCTCTCCCTCCCCCCATTTTGTCTTTCTTTGCTTCCTTTCTGGATCTTGATCTCTGTTTGTAGCCCAGTCTGTCTTCAAACTTGCAATCTTGCTGTCACTGTCTCTGGAGCGTTCCGGTCATAACCTACAATACCACACTCTCATTCCTTTCTTTCTTTATATATATGTGGGGGTCCAACCCCAACGTAAACTATCTCTCCAGACCAGAGGGGAGGAGTGGGAATAATTGAGACAACTTACATGGCTTTATCAGGAGGGAGATTCTCAGTGATCCCTCACGAGATCCGAGTTCACATCCTGAAAATTCCTCCGTGTTTATTCTCGCCTTATATACCAAAACATAAACTGAAGGGGAAAATTCATTAGCATTCTGTTTCCTAGGTAACCCGGTGAATGGTTGTGGTCATGTCCACATCTACCTATGCCTGCTCTCTTGGTCTTTCTGCTCTGTATGCCAGCTCTGTCACGTAGGTAGGTTTAATTAACGTCTCTTTTCAGGCATCCTCCAAATTATAAAGAAGGAGCAGAACAACATCCTGACCCTTTGTTAGGAATGGCGACAGGCTAGGTGACCGACCGCCTCCTATGTGGCAGGTGTAAACTATGGCCTGGGATTCATTGGATCTTGGAATGGGTCAACTCATAGCCCTGTTTCTGGGTCTGGGTGGTAGCTGGTCTAGTCAGTCTGCCAGATTTCCCGCATTGCCATTACCCGGATGTCCTCGCCAGCCTAGCTCAGCCAGTGCATCCTGCAGCAAGGAACAAGGAGGGACAGTTTTCTTGCTTTCAGACCCTCGGGTCTGGCTCACCCACACGCATATCACCAGAGCCAGCTCTACTGATTTGTCCAGGCAAGGTGCAGAGGGCCTTCTCTCCCAGTTGCTGTAGGGGACATATGAGGGGAGGACAAGGTCAGCTCTCCTGCTCTTGTGCCCTCAGGGCCTGCTCACCTGTATCCCCAACCACAGGGTCAGCTCTAGCATGTTTCCCCGCTGAGGAGCATACCTGTGGTAAAGGGTAGGGTCATCTTTCCCAAGTTTGGAAAGGAGGGTATAGCTTTCCCCTGAGGGACAGGACCAAGTCTCCTGCTGAAGAATTCAGCAAGGGCCAGGGCCAGCTATCCCAGGGCCAGAGCCAGGGCAGGGCTGGCTCAGCATGGTTCCAAATGACCCCCTGTGCTAACACAGGTCACAGACATCATCACAGATCCCTGTTTCAGTAGGACCACAGACCCAGACATTGACTTTGGCAGCAATTTGGGCCCAGACATCACTATGACTCGGATGATAACATCGACCACCCTGATCAGTACGGCCCTGGTGGTAGCATAACTCTTGCGCGCCAACATGGTCTCAGGTGACTGACCAGACCCTGGGTGTCCACAGAGCCCTCCGTAGTAAGACAAGCCGTGGACGTCAACCCAGACCCCAGTTGATGCAGGGCAATGGACACAGGCATGACCCTAGGCAGTGGCCTGGGCATAGATGTCACCATGGTTCTTAGACATCCTCATGACTACAGGTTGTAGCCCAGACCCCATGCATCTGTGTGGTCTCTTTGTGGCCATGGATATCAACACGGATCCCGACTGTGACAGGACCATGGGCCCAGACATGGTCCTGGGCCACAGCCCAGGCCTGGATGTCACTATGGTCCCAAGTGGCAGCGCAGGCCACTTGGATTAGCATGTTTCCCCCATAGCAGCATGACTCTTGGATACCAACATGATCCCAGGAGGCAGCCCAAGCCCCAAGCTTTGCCATGGCCTTCTATAGTCTTAGGAGTTACAAACATGAACATAGACCCTGGCTAGGGCAGAGCTGCGGACCCAGGCATGGCTCTGAGCAGCAGCCCTGGTCCAGATGACACCATGGACCCAAGTGACAGCATTGGCCACACAAATAGACTTGGCCCTAGTGGCAGCACAATCCTCAGATACCAACATGGTCACAGCTTGCAGCTCAGACCCTAAGCATCTACATAGCCCTTGGTGGCATCACAGGCCAGGGACAATAACCTGGGCCCAAGCTGTGGTAGTTCAAGGGACATAGATACAGTCCTCAGTGCAGCCTAGGTCAGAATATCACCATGGCTCCAGGTGGCAGCACAGGCCACCCAGATTGGCATGGCCCCTGCAGCAGCATGACTCTTAGACACCAACGTGGCTCCAGGCGGTGGCCCAGACCAGAGGCCTTTGCACCACCCTCAGTGGCAACAAGAACCACAGACATCAACACAGCCCCCTTCAGCTTCTTCAGGGCCTCGGACAAACATCTAGCCCTTGGCTCTCGCCCAGGCCCAGATATCACCTTGATCTCAGGTGGCTAGCAGGCCATCCATATCAGCCTGTTCCTCACCACCATCACCTCTACATATCTGCCTCTCTCCCCAGACCATGAACCGTCTGCCTCCCTCTCTCTTCCATTTCCCCACTCTGCACTTTCTCACCATAATGGCGCCCAACTACCCAGCACCACGGTTCTTGGTTGGGTCACCAGATGGCACATGGTTGAGTGCTGCCCACCCCAGCCACAAGGCATGGAACAGAGATGTTGCTTTTCTTCTCTCACGTGCCTGGGGCCTAGAAACCTTGAAGGGAGATTGGTATGATGGTGCCAGACCACCTGATTCCCGAGACATGGGACAGGTTCCTGGTTGATTGTGCCCACTCAGACCAAAAAATCGAGGGGTGTGTGTGGGGGGGGATAGGGCATCTGTGTCCTCTGCCGGCTCAGGTCTGGAAAGGACTGAGCTGCTTCTGGTTGATTTTGTTCAGCTAGACACTCTCATTCCTTTCTTATCCAGGAGCATGGCTTTATCTTGATCCTTGGTCATCAGAGTCCTGCTCCATCCACCAAAGCCAGACTAAATGTGATTCTCTTCATTAATCCATCAGGGAATCTTGTGGTCACAATCATTCCTTAGCTGGTGTAATCTTCCTTAGCTGGTGTAATCTTTTAAAATGTAATTTATTCCTTCTTTTCCTCTTTGTACCCAATACAGGATATATTATTAGCTTTCCAAGTAATTATTTAAAGAACAAAACTCTGGGCACATTTTTTTGTAGAAGTTGTAAGTTTTTGGTCATTGGGATATAGAAATGAGCAGAAGTAAAGACAATAGGATAAGATCACTTGACTATCCCTTCAGTTTTTAGCTCTCTGCTTATGCCTGTATTACATGAACATTGATCTTTCTATTCCTCCCCTTCCTAATGGTAGCTCCCCTGGTTTGCTACTCAGTCTGGGCTTGATGTAGGAATAGAGCCTTAGTTTAGAGATAGAAAGTGGTAGAGTGTTTTTTTTTTCTTCTTTCTTCTAGTATCAATGGGGTTTTGCCTTTTTCCTGGGGAGAGTTTCTTCCTTGGAAGTAATTGAACTTTGTCACTTCCGGTTTGTTCCAGAGATGCGAGAGGAACTTTGCGCCTCTCTGCTGGGGCCATTAGCCACCTTCTTCACACCTGTGCTGCCAAAGAGGCAGCTGTGCCATGTCCTTTTCCATTCCAACCATCTGTCTTTCCCGCGAGCACAAGGTGATACACGTGGGGAGGAATTCTTAGTATCTATGAACAGGCTGGGCTTAAAAATTTTCGACATTACAAACTTGATCTAGTCCATGTTCGGCCTTTATGAACTTCTTCACATTTTTGCTGATTTTTAAAAATCTGTTCATGTGGCAGCCATCACTGTCTCTCATGATTTAGAAAAGATGAAAGTATTGTTTTGTTCTGGTCTTTTTGGGTATAGTTTTCTTTTAAAAAAAAGATTATTGTTATTGTATGAGTATGAATGTTTGGCCAGCATGTATATGTCTGTGAACCACATGTATGCAGTGCCTATGGAAACCAGAAGGGGGCATTAGATCCCCTGAACTTCTAATTGTAGGTGCTTGCTAATGGCCATGTGGGAGCTGGGAGCCGAACCTGGGTCCTCTGAGCAACAAGTGCTCCTAACTGATGAAGCACTCTCTCTAGTTCTGGTGTTTGTCTCTTTTTGGAAGTTGGTTCACTTGATTGGCTTGAAGTTTTAGCTCTGAGATTGACTCAAGAAAATATATGACTGTGGGTTATCTTTTATCTTCTGGGAGTTATGACAAATACTGTATTCTGTGCAGCACTCTGCATGGAAAGGTCTCTATGGGAGACTGGCTGAGGAACAGACAAACCATGGTTCAGGCAAGCTAAGTGTTTGCCATATTCCTAACCAGTCTGGCTTACCAAACAGTGACTATCGTATAGGAGGTTAGCTTGGCAAAGCCAATCACTGTTGCTTACTTGTGGCATAATGATTTTCTATATTTTTTCTTAAGTTTTCTAGTTCTAGGTATGTTATTGCTATATGTTTTTCATAAGAATTTAAGTCAAAAAAGGAATTTGGCAATGACTCTTCTGTTTGTATATTGTGAAATATATTAAGGAGTATAGGTATTAGGTCTTTTTGGAAGTTCTGGTAGAATTCTGCATTGAAACCATCTGGTCCTGGGCTTTTTTTGTAGGAAGGTTTTTGATAACAGCTTCTAATTCTTCGCAACTAACAGGTCTATTTAGATTGTTCACCTGGTCCTGGAAAAAAAAAGAATTTAAGTCAAATTAAAAATAGCCTGTTTTCCCATTACAAAACCACAGTAAACAAAATAACCAAGACAATATGTCTTCTCCTAAAATTAGTGCTCCACAGTTGGGTTTCTTGAGAAAAGCAACTTGGATGATGCATACGACAGTGATCTCAAGATAGCAATTATTAGTATGCTCAAGGAACTTTAGAAGATATGAATAAAGGCTGGAATAAAGAACGAAAAACACAAATAGTTGGATGGAATTAAAAAAAACAATTCAAGACATGGAAATAAAATAGAGAATACAGAGATAGAATTGAAGAAAAAGCAAGCTAAATTAAAAATTGAAACTAAAATTCACTAACTCAAAGAAAAAGCTCAGTGGATGGCTTCACCAGAAGTGATCAGATTGAAGAAAGACTGTCAGGGCTTGAAGAGAAATAGAGAAATTGGGTCATGCAGTCAAAGAAAATACCGAATCTAGGAAAATCCGTGAACAGACAATGCAGGAACTCTATAAAAAGACCAACTCTATGAATAATAGGTATAAAGAAGGGGAATAAACCCAGGTCAAAAGTACAGAAAGTATTTTCATTGAAACTGTAGAAGAAAATCCCCCAAATCTAAGGAAAGAAATGCCTATTAATATCTGAAAGATATACAAGACACCAAAGTAACAGGACCAGAAAAGAAACTCCCCATGCCATATAGTAATCAAAATACTCAATGCACAGAACAAGAAAGGATATTGAAAACTGTAAGAGAGAAAGACCAAGTCATATTTTAAGGCAGACCCATTAAAATAATAGTTGACTTTTCAATGGAGACCTTGAAAGTCACAGGGATTCAGACTGATACCGTGCAAGTTCTGAAAGATCATAGATGCCAATCAAGACTACTATAGCCAGAAAAACTATCAGTCACATGTAAAGAAGAAAGAAAAACTTAGCATGACAAAAACATTTAAGAGATTTATGTTCAACACGTCAGATCTACATAGGATACTGAAGGGACTATGCCAGTCTAAAGAGATAGTTCAACACCCCCAAGAGGGTACAGGGACTAAATGAATAGTTTCAGAATAGTTCATCAAAAGAGGTCTAAAAAAACTACTCTCCAGGGATCAGAATTAAAAAACATTGTTCAAAGTAACTCTTAATTTTAATACTCTCAATATTCTTCTAAAGAGACATGGAATGGTAGCAGAGGGGGTTAGAAAACAGGATCTGTCTTCTTGATGCCTCCAAGAAACGAACCTCACCATGGTGATAAATGTCACCATAGAGCAAAAAGATGAGAAGAGGCATTCCATGAGAATGGAACCAAGAAACAAGAAGCCATAGCTCTTTACTATCTGGCAACATAGACTCCAGACCAAAATTAACCAGAAGATACAGGAAGAACATGTCCTATTCATCAAAAGAAAAAATATACCAAGAGGATATTGCAATTCTAAAAGTTTATGCACCAAAAATAGGGAGGCCCAACTTTATAAAAGAAGGAATATTTAATCCAAAAACATAGATTAACTTCAACACACTAATAGTAGATGATATCAGCATCCCACTGTCACCAATAGACAGATTATCCAGGGAAGAACTAAACAGAAAACAGTGGGGTTGAATGGCATCATAAATAAAATGGGCCTAACAGAGAGTTATAAAGTAACAAAATCCACCTAAATACCAACTAATAAATGGGCTCTCAGAAGCCCAGAAAATTTTCTCTGAAATTGACAACATATTAGGACACAAAGAAACTCTCAACAAATATAAGACAATTGAAATAACATCTGTGTTCTACCTGACCATGGTGGAATAAAACAGGCTGCCAGCAGCAACAGAAACTATAGGAGCTACACAAACACATGGAAAGAAATAGCACACCAAATGAATAATAATTTGGTCCAGAATTAAATAACAAAAAAGGTTTAAAAATTTCTAGATATTAGTAAAAAATGAAACATAATATACCCAAATCTATAGGTCATGATGAAGGCAGTCCCAAGAAGATAGTTTATAGCACTAAGTGCCTACATAAAAATTAAGAGTTTTCAAAGTAATAAATTAATGAAGCATCTGAATGTTTTAGAGAGCCAAGAATAAACAACACCTTCAAAGATAGACAGGATGAGATGATCAAAATAAAATTAATGAAATAGAAATGAGAAACTACAAATAATTAAAGAAATGAAGAGTTGGATCTTTATAAAGATTGGCAAGTTTGGCAAACCTTTAGCTAAATTAACCAAAAGAAGAAGAAGGTCCTAGTAACAAAATTAAATATGAAAAGTGTGATATTATAACAGACACAAAAGATTCAGGGACTCATAAAGATATATTTTAAAAAATCTGTATTGAACCACATTGGAAAATATAAACTTAAGTGGATAAATTTTGACGTAGGTATGAAATAGTTAACAGTGTAGACAGACCCTCAACAACCTCTGAGATAGAAGCAGCAATTAAAAATCTACCAACTAAAAAAAGCTTGGGTCCTGATGGATTCCTTACAGAATTCTATTAGAGTTCCAGGGAATTACTCTTGATTTTCCTCCAGAACTTGATGGTAAGACCCTATTGTTGAATACACCGTATACTCAAGTCACAGAACGTGGAACAATCAAGCAGGTACTGACTGGGATGCTTTATCCCTACTGGCTAGCTTTCAGAGAGCCAGAAGGTACTATGCACACTGCTGGAGGAGAACAGTCATCATCAGTATCACCCATCTGTGAATCCTGTGAGTCTCAGCAATGAAAAACCTGGTAAAGAAAACATGGCCACTAGTATAACAGTGGCACAACTGCTATAGGAGCAACCACACTTTCTCATTGTACTTACAATCTGCTCCAAAGATGTAACCCATGCTGGACCCTTAGGGAAGAACTTATTACGATTGTTTTGCTAAATAAATATAGCATTAAAACTACTCCTAATAACTTTCGCTATACCAATTGCTTAGGGCACCCCTCAACCCTTACCAGAAAAGCTCCTTTTTGTAGTAGATGATGAACATAGAGACCCACAACTGTTCAATATGCAGAGGATAAGACACTGTGAAATAGTCACCCCTAAATGGGACTTCTATATCACAGCCCCTGTTCCCAAGGCTCAGGGATCATTAGGAAAGAAAAGTCTGAGAGAAGGTCCAGAGGTGGTAGACGACTACGCTGGAATAGCGTACTATGTACATGATCAGGCAGTTACACATGTGAACTCTTAGCAGCCACAGCAGCATACGCAAGGTCTGCATAAGCTCAAACCCTAAGATGATTTCTGCTTCCAGCTCTCCAGCTCTACTCCATGGTTAAATGCCTATCTTTTAGCACAATTTATATACTAGTTAGGATTTTTAAGGGGGGGGGGGTTGAAAAGCTCAGAGCACATGGTTTCAGGCGAAACAAAGTTAGTTTGTTAGCTCAGTCAGAAGGTCGCCATGTAGTGGCATTCTCAAGCACATCTTAAGCCTGGGGCAGAGAAGATGCCTCAGTGCTGGCTTTCTGTTTCCTTAATGGATAGATCTACCATGCTGGCTTATTCTCACATTCCTTGGGGTTCTCTGATAACTCTAGTGTTAAATCCCCAGTATCAGTGCAGTAGGGAGAGGAAATTCCCTCTTTCTAGTCTTATTCAAACACTCACTCCTTCTCAAGGGGTCTGATGTAGTTTTGCTTTTCATCTCTTCATTCTCAGTCCTGTGGCCTGGAGATAGCCATGCTGGTAGTCACACGCCTACTTTGGAGTGAGCTGGAGTCCATTCAAAATCCAGCATTTGGCGGAATGTAGTGAGGACATGGTCTGCCATGAGAAGATAGAGGTCCTGGATACTGCTTTCTGTGGTTGAGTAGTCCAAACAGAAATACAAATTAATAAACACATATTGTCTAATAGACAATAAATAGTAGGTGAACCAAAGTGAATAAATAACATTTCAAATCATCACAGCCTGCAATTCTAGTATGTGTTAATCTGAGGCAGGAGGACCACAGTGAGTTCAAGCTAAACCTGGTCTACTGAGCAAGATCCTATCTTAAAAACAACAAAGACTTATATGGTCATACTGCTCTGGGTTGCTTATTTCCTTTGGTACATAGCATTCTTCCACTAATTTGAATTTCTGTCAGCAGGTTAAAAAAAGAGATTTGTAAAAATTATTTCTCTGTTTTTAAAATCGAGACATGTTTGATGACTCTCACGTGTAAAATACAGGAAATTCTAATATAGGAAGAATCTCAGGATGCCATTCTCCAAGCCAAATCCCCATTTGTATTTTGTTTGATGTATGGACCTACTCCTCCTTGTTTGATATACTTTTTTTGTGAGTGTTTTTGAAATTGAATTTGTAATCATAGTGTATAATTTTCCATTGTCTTTCTCCATTCAACACTCTTATACAATTATTCCTCTCGCCGTATTAAACTCCTTAACAGACATTATTTAATAGCTGTATAATAGTCTTTAATAATTACCCTTTGTTGTACACACAGATGGTGTCTATTTATCACGATGAGAAACTGCAGTAAACATCTCTAGATATAAGTACGGTCTGTGTTATGAAGCAGCTCTAACAGAGGTCAGTTTTTAGTGCTGAATACCTCACCTTGTTAAAGTCAGCCTGTTTGTAGACTGCTCAGCCTTTAACTCCGCTCTCAAGAATAGAGACTGAGATGAGTGCGGGCCTCTTCTCCGCACTGGTGGTTCAACTGCCGTGACTGAAGAGGGCTTTGTCACACAGAAATTCCGTGTTTGCTCTTCACCAGTCTAGAGAAGTATGCAGACATACCGTGGGACAGGGCGTTGAAAGGTTGCTCTTGTCTTCAGGATCTTCCGAGCAAAAGGCATTACACTCATATAAAGGATCCTACAGCAGCAGACCCTGTGGGACGTGTGAATGGGGCTCTAACAACCAACTGGAGCCTTTGCCTTTATCATGTGTAGTTCCTCCATCCCCAGTCACTGCTTTTATGCAAGGAGGAAGAAACAAAAAGCTACAATTTTCTCAATTACCTTGGTATAAAATTCAATTCCCTGTGGTCACAGTTGCAGTATTTATTCTTTCATGGTCTTGTGTGCGTGGCTTTGCAGTTTGTGAGGGGGAAAATTCAATTGTCTTCATTCCAATTTTTTAAAAATTTCAATTATTTTTTATTTTACATACCTTCCCCTTCTCTTGCCCCTCCACCTCCCTCCGTTCCCCTCCCCCATCCACTTCTCAGAGGGGGTAAGTCCTCTTTTGGGGAGTCAATAAAGTCTGGAATACCAAGTTGAGGCAGAACCAAGCTCCTCTTCCTGTATCAAGGCTGAGCAAGGTATCCCACTGTAGGGAATGGGCTCCAAAAAGCCAGTTCATGTACCCGGGAATAAGTTCTGTTCCCATTGTCAGGGCTCCCCCATAACAGATCAAGCCACATAACTGTCACCCACATTCAGAGGGCCTAGTTAGGTCCCATGCAGGTTCCCCAGCTGGCAGCCCAGAGTCTGTGAGCTTAAATTTTTAACCTACAGTCTTAGTGCAGGATAAATTTAAACGTTGCAGGCTAACAATGTTTTAAAAATTGCTTCCACAGTATCCATAAATAAATGAATTTGTCAACTGAAAACAGAAAAAGAGCATGCACTTAAGTGGTGTCATATCTAATTTTCACAAGGACATACTTTTAAAATTAATTTTAATGACTTATTGTTCAACTGCTTATTGCTGTATCTCCAATGCTTAGAAAGTGCCCAAAATCTGTTCAGTATACAGTAGATACTTTTGCGATAAATACTGAATGATTGGTGGCTATAACTGGTTACAAGTACACTCCAAATTCATACGACCTAGCACATGTGACAATCCGTTTTGCTAATCAACTTGACAGGATTCAGAAACACAATGGTAACAAACCTCGGAGTTACTCTGTGAGGGAGTTTCTAGGAGAGGTTGATTAACCAAGGTGTGAAAAACCACCCGGAATGGGAGTGGGTCCTCTTCCATGAGCTGAGGTAAAAAGGAGGAAGTGAGCTGAGCCCAGACATTCGTTTCTCTGTTTCCTGACCAGAATTCATGTGACTCAGCAGCATCACCTCCCTTCCTCCATACGCACCCCGCCCACGTGATCTCAGACTGTGAGCCAAGGCAAGCACTTCCTCATCTAAATTACGTTTGACACAGCCAAGCAGCTAATATAGCTCATAAACCCCAATGTCAACAAGGAAGGATCAGAATTTAGAGAACAAGGTCATTGGGTTACTTTCCATCTATTTCACAGGTAGGCAGAGTTTCAGGTCAGGAGCCCCTTCAAGGGCTATCTGACCCTTTTTTACTGTTTCCTCTTACCGTCCAACTTGTACCTAAATGCTCTCAGAGAAGAAAATTTGCTCAAAAAACAAAAAACCCCAAACCATTTCTTTTTAAAGCTCATCTATGAAATAGCAAAACAAACTCAGAACCTCTTCATTATGTTAAATTGAAATATGGCTCCATTTATGTCAATCCACTAGTTCATCTTCTTTTACCTTCTGTGGCCACCTGTCCAAAATATACTCCGGTCTCCCCCATTTCCACAGCCCACGCATCTCAGAGCTCGTCTCAGCTGGTCCCTGTCTTCATGCCTCCAGACAGCTCTTTGTCAGTCCTACCGTATCACTTTTTCAGCAGCTCTTCCTGTGACATAGCTATTTGACATCAGTCTCAGAAGGTCTTAGAAAGCCATTATACTTGATAACTCAAGAAGCTTCCTTCTTTTGGTGTCGTTCTCCTTTGGAAATCCACAGAGGTTTCTGGAATTCCCAGGCATCAGCTAGGAAGGGTGAGGTAGGGATAATGACCACTTCCTGTCACTAAAGTCATTGCAGAAAAGGAGTTCAGAGACTAGTGATGCCACCCGGTGATATCAGTCTGATTCTGGCCTTGTCGTTGTTATCCTCAGCACCATCTTCATCATCGTCATCGTCATTGATTATATTTACTGACTTCTTATCACATTCAATGCTAATAATTAATCATTTTGCCATGGGTTAGGGATGAGACAGGACCATGCTATGTAGTCCAGGCTGGCCTGGCACTCATTGTATAGCCCAGGATAATCTTGAACTTGTCATCCACTAATCTCAGCCTCTCCAGGGCTGAAATTATATGTGTGTGCCACCACAGTTGGCTACTAGTTAAGTATTTTCATGTGATTCTTTATTTTAAAGTTTTAATAATTCTGTTAGATATTCATGATTCTGTTACTATCAGTGTAAGCGGAAACAAATGTTTTTATTGTTCTCTATGGCTAATGCTTACAAACTAGTACCTATGGGTAAAATGTGAACCAAATTGCTCTTGTAAGTAAAGTTTTATTGGAAAACAACCACCTTAACTTATTGACATTGCCTCTGTCTATTTTGCAGCAGAAATGGATAGTTGTAAGGAAGACTGTATGGCCCACAGAATTGAAAACATTTTATTTCTTTTAAATGTTAAAAAGTTATTTAATTTTTGAGATAATGAGCTTTGATAATATTTTTCTCCTCCCCTAACTCTTCCCTGATTATCCAAATCTTACATTTTCCCCTCCCCCAACTCTTCTCTGATTCTCCAAATCTTCCTATTCATCTAACTTCAAGTTCTCTCTCTTTCTCACCCACCCCAATTGAAACCAAACAAACAAACAAAAGCCACAATAAGACAAAAAGCAAAACAAATCATACACAAAAAACATGGAGTCTGGTTTGAATTGGCTAACATCTCCTGCGCATGAGACTTCTTTCTGGAAGATGACTGATATACACAGTGGCAGTTCTCTGGAGAAACCCGACATTCCCTTTCCCAGCAGGTATAGATTGCAAATAGTTTCTTTACTAACTATTTCATGTCCTCTCGGTCCTTTTAGTTCTGATATTTTGTCTGCTTTGCACCTATGCAGGTATTGTGTGTTCTGTCATAGTCTCTGTGAGTTCACGTATGTATTAGCCTTGTGTCTGGAAGAATGTTTCCTTGGAGTCATTCACTACCTCTGGCTCTTACAACCTTTCTCCTCCTCTTCTACATAGCTCCCTGAGCCTCGAGGGGGAGAGGTTTGATGAATACATCCCATTTGGGGCTGAGCTCTAAAAGTCTCACTTTTTGTACCTCTCCAGTCATGGGTCTTTGTTCTAATTCCCATCTATTGCAAGAACAAGCTTCTCTGATGAGGGCTCAGGGATGCTCTGACCTATGGGTGCAGCAAAAATGTCATTAGGAATTTTTTTCTATGTTCATTTAGCAGAACAATAGTAGTTTTTACCTAGGGCTTAGGGCATGTGTTGTCTCAGGTCCTTGGCCCTCTTAAGCAGTGTTAGGTATGAGTTCCCACTCTTGGAATGGGATCTAAAATCCCCCCAAAGTGGTTGGTTACTTCCTAACATGTTTACCACTATTGCACCAATTTATCTTTCAGACAAGTCATTGTTGTAGGCCACAGGAATTGTAGCTGGGCAATGTTGATGCTTACTTGAAAATAATTTCTTATTGGTATTAAAAAAAGAGTTTGATGACCCATATTTATTATATTTTTGTTCAAATCTGATTATCATCATTACTTTTATTATTTTAATTTTTCTTTATCGCCATTAATTAGGATCATCCAAACATTTTCATCCACTGGTGCTGTTTAGCAGAGAGCAGGAAGGACCTGAGTTGGGGTGTATGGAAGGGTCCATGTTGAGCAAGGAGTTTCTTCTTCCTGTCCTCTTTTCTTCTAGTTTCTAAACAGGTATATATCTGCAGGAGCTGAGAGGGTTATTCACCTGTCCTTCATTTTGAAGATGCCCAGGAACTTCACTTACTGGGAATGGTACTGTCAACTGTGTCCAAAGACCTACAGAACCTTACCCCCTAAGTAAGGAATTCCAGATACAAAAAAGTCATGCAAAATATAGATGAGTCCAACTCTTTCATTTTTTTCTCTTTTGTATATAAAGGCATTAAGAGACTCACACTCAAGTATAAGAAATAGTACAGGGTGATCTTATGTACCCTGTATCTAGGTTTTCCCATTGTTGCAGCCAACAAAAAAGCCATTCAATAATATGGTCAGAATAGTGACAACTCCATCCTTCTAAAGGTCAATCATGTTGTCTTTCATAGCTACACCCACTTGCTTCCCTTCTGTATCCTTTTCTTTAGCCCTGGCAATCAATGTATTCTCTGTTTCTGTAATTTTATCATTTCAACAATGATATACAAATGTAACTATACAGTTATATAAATTTGGAAAGGTGCTTTATTTTTTTTGTTTTATTTTTAGTATTCTTTTAATTGGAATAGAATTACATCACTCCCCACTTTCTCTCTTCAGCCCCTTCCAAATACCCACCCTGAAGCCCCTCCCATTCCCCATCACCATCAAGTTGATGGCCTCTTCTGTGATTATTATCATTACATACATTGAAATGGACTTTTAAAATAAGCTTCTCCAGAGATACATCTAGGATGTTTATGTAAAGTTTTTCCCTTTTGATCGCTTAGTAGTTTTCATAGTGCCATGGTTGAGTAAATTCTCATTCATTGAAGAACCACTGTTTGTTGTTTCCAGATGCAGTTTGCAGGTATTTTTCTCTGTTTCTTTCCTCTTCTCCACAGACTCTTTCATAAAGAAAAAAAGGTTTTAATTTCTATAAACCCAGGGACATAGAATTGATTGTCAACTTGACACAGCCTAGAATCACCGGAAAAAGACTCTCGATTGAGTCTTCAGAAATTTGGTTTGTGGGCATGTCTGGGAGGGACTTTCTTGACTTTTAATTGATGTGGGGAAGCCCAACCCACTGTAGGCAGCATCCCGCCATCACCCCAGTCAGGAGGTCTGGGCTGTAAAGAAAATTAGTTAAGAATGAGTCTATGGTGAGTCAGCAAGCAGATTTCATCATGGTTTCTGTTTCAGGTTCCTGTTGAGTTCTTGTCTTCAGTAATGGATGGTGACTTGGAAGTCTAAGCCTAATAAGTCCTTATGCCCCAAATTGTTTTCGGTGAGAGAGAGGATAATCCACAGAATGAAATATTCCCTTTATCTTTAGTGCTTTGCATATTCTTTGAAGACAAAACAATTCTGAGTCTAGTCTTGATTTTAATCATTTTTTTAAAAAATTATGTTTAATACTGAATTATGAGACCTATTATGAGTTACTGTTTGTGTGAAGTGTGAGAATTAGGTTGAGGTTTGCATCCACCCACCTCCCTTATAAACATACATCTTCTTGAGCCCCCATTGCTGAAAAGTTATTTTTTTCTCCGTGGAATTGCTCTTGTACGTGTCAGAATCAACTGGGTATTTGTATATAGATCAATTCCCAAGTTTTCTACTCTGTTCCATTGTTCTGCACACCAATTGTAAAACCTTGATTATAGCAGCTAATTAATAGATCTTAAAAACAAAAGGATGGATTGCTACCCCTTCGTTCTTATTTTTTCAAAATCATTTTGCCTATGGTAGTTTATAATACCTTTCAAAATTTTAGAGTTATCTTGTTTATATTTAAAAAATAGTCCTGCAATTTTGGTAAGCAGTGCATTAAATCTATATATCTGTTTGGGCAGAATTAAAATCAATGTTGAGTTTTCAAAGCCAAGTATGACAGATCCTTCGCTTTATTTAGGTCTCGGATTCTTTTCATTAATGTTTGAAATATTCCACAAACAAACATACATGTTTTCTTAGACTTAACTGTTGTTTGAGTGATTAGACATAGTTCTGCATCTTTAATTCCAGTGCTCTCATAGTCACTATCAGAATGTGGAAATATGATTATTTGTATGTGTTTGTTATGTATTCTGTGAACTCACTTGAAAATTATAGATGTTAGGTTTGGTAGATTTTTTTCTTGGAAATTATCATGTAAAAACAGGGACATTTTATTTCTGTGGGTCTTTCATTTCCCTTTATCGTTTAGCCATAAATTCTAGCACAAAGCTGGCTTATCAGAGGAAAGAGTATACATAGTCATCTTGTTTCTGATTTTTCACAGCAAAATCCCACCTTTTAACATCAAATATGTTTACTACAGATTTTTGAAAGATGTTTACTGTCAAACTGAAAAGCTTCTGTTTTGTTCTTATTTTTCTAAGAACATTGGATATCTATGGGTGTATATTTTTGCCATTTTAAAAGATGTGAATTGGAAGGATAATGAGGTTTTTCTTCCTTAGACTGTTAGCATGATGGTCTATTAAGCCAACATGGGTTCCTTTTATTTTATATAGTGAGGATGCGCCCTTTGAAGTAAACAGTCTTTACTTCAATGTATAATTCTATTACTGAGACCAAACTCTATCTGCTAATGTTTTGTTAAACACAGTCAATAGCAATGTTTTATGAAATAACTATTCCTGAGCAGGTGCTTCATAGGCCACCTTTTCTCCTTTCTGTTGCTGTCATCAATTGTGTGAGTTCAGCTGAGGGATGCTTCACATTGGTTCTTTTGGAAAAGATGATGTTAGCAGTTCTTTAAACATTGGTTAGAAATAGTGGAACTAGTAATTTAAAAACTACAATGTGCATTTTCTTAACAGTGACAGAGTACTTAACAGTAACAGTACTCAGATTTTTTTTTTAGTTTCCTATTAAGTTCCAGCAGCCTATGGGCTTCAAGAACTCCATCCATTGCATTGATTGTCTAGTTCTTACTCAAATAATAAAATCCACATATGTAATAAGCATTCACATTTGTTCCTTTGCATCCTTTTGATGCTGGCAATGCTTCTATTTTCTTTCTTTTCTCTTTAATTTTCTTTTTGGTACTCCTATGTCTTTCTAGTGGTTCTCCAATTTCATTGCTCTTTTTGAGGAAGAGGGTATTTGTTCTATAGATGTTTGTGTTTTCTGTTTTATTGATTTCTGTTCCTGCCCTTACTGCTGCATTTGCTCTGCCTGCTTGGCTTGCTCAGCTTTTCTTCTTCCAGGTTTTTGAGGTGAGAACTTGGGTCGCTGTGTTGGGAATCTTATCTTCCTAAGACATGCAGTTAATGCTGCAAATCCAGCTCCTCACCGCTTGAGCCACCACCCACAGATTGTGTTATGCTCCTCTTCCAGCTTCATGTAGCTCCATGTCCTTTTAAAATTCTCTGTTGATTTCCTACTGACTTGCATTATTTAGAAGTGTGTAGGCCAGGTTTCCAATGTGTCAAGATTTCTTCCTTATATTTCTGTTACTATTTTTCAATTTTATTCTGTAATAATTGGAAAACAACAAATAAGAATTACATTCTTTCAAGTTTTTCAATGTTTTATGGGTTGTCTTGATATATATTCCAAAACCATTCAAGAATGTTGTTCTCTTAGATTCAAGAATCTATAAATAATTCAAGAACATTGATGGTGTCCCAGCTAAAAAATTCTTTGATAATTTCATACATGTACATACTGAATTTTGCCCACCATTACCTTAAGCTATCACCCATCCTCTTCCACTGAAGCATTTAGTAGCAAGATGTCTCCAAGTTTGATTCATTCTTCTCTCTCTCTCTCTCTCTCTCTCTCTCTCTCTCTCTCTCTCTCTCTCTCTTTCTTTCTTTCCTGGGTTGAAGGGAGGTTGCCTGCACGAGCATGAGTGGCGGTCATTTACTGGAATGTGGCCATTCTTTCAGCATCTATATCATTGAAGAAAGTGACACTTCCTCTTGGGCCCCTGCAACCATCATCTGCTCACAGTCCCACAGTGAGTGGTCAAGTCTCAAAAGGCCCTTGGCCATGCAAGATGAAATGGAACAACTCCAGGCTTGTGCAAGTCATCAAAGCTCAGTAGGTTCCTGAGTGAGAAGGGTCCTGCTCAGAAGAGAATTGCAGTGTTTTTCTCCGGCCTCTGCTGCTGCTGCTTTTTCCAACCCTACCTCTCTGGTGGTCTCCAGGCCATGAAGGGGAAGACATAGACATTGCGTTTAGCGCTGAGCACTAGATAGTCAAGTATTCTCTGCACTTTGATCAGTTACTGAATTCCTGTAAGCATTCACTGCTGACCTCAGCAACAATAATTTCTTTTTTAATGAAGGCTGAGAACAACCCTGATTACTTGTTTTATGAAATATTGAGAAAGAAGTGTGGAACCACAATTATCAAGTTTTCATCCTTCCTTTTATTTCTATTTTTTCTTTCTTTACAGTTTTTCAGCTCTGTTTGGTGCACACACACTGTCTTAGTTAGGGTTTCTATTGCTGTGAAGAGTCACCATGACAGAGGCAACTTTTACAAAGAAGAACATTTATTTGGGAACTGACCTACAATTCAAAGGTTTAGTCCATCATTGCTAAAGCAGGAAGCATGACAGCATGCATGCAGACATTGTCCTGGAAGGGTAGTTGAGAGTTCTACATCTGGGTTGGTAGACAACAGGAAAGAGTCAGACGCTGGGCCTGGCTTGAGCATTTGAGACCCCAGTGCTCACCCTCAGTGATACACTTTCTCTTCCACTAACCAGGCTATATGTCCTAATTGTGCCACTCTCTATGGGTCTATGGAGACAATTTCATTGAAACCACCACGTGTTTGCCATGTATTGTCTTTTTATCATAATCTTCTCAGTTTCTGGTAATTTTTTTGTGGTGGGAAGTGTTATTTATCTCAAGTCATAGCCATTTTTATCTTCCTTTGAGTAATGTTTACCTACGTTAACTCTTATTTTTATAGATATATTCATTTTTATCTTTCATGTGTGAGTATTTTGATGGTGTGTACATTTGTGGTTCACACATGAGCTGTGGAAGGGAGAAGTTCTTTTTCAGCTCCAATGTGGAACGTAAAAAGCAGAAATGAATGCTTAGAACATTCCTGTGTAATTTGTCCCTTAGTTCCCAAGGTCCTCACGCTTCTTGTGATTGTTTTCTATGTCATATCCAGGGCTTCTGGTTAATCTCATTTAAAAGAACACGGAAATGCAAGCTATTCCACACTTTCAGAATCACAAATTTCCAAAAATCAAATCCCCTCTACTTAGACATTATATTTTTATTTATATTTTATTAAGGCACATACAATATTATTTGATAGATCATATCTTTCTTGGTTCTGGTGTTTTAAACATTTGTTCACATTTTCTTTAAGCTTTTTTTCATATAAGCTTTCTTCTGGATTATTGAACTCAAGCTCTGTGCACAGTAACACACTATAATTATTTCCTTGGGCCACTAAAATTTATTATACATGAATTCAACAATTGAATAACATTCTACATAGTGCAAGGCCCATGATTTGGTCTGCTTTTGGCAAGGGTTGGGAAGTGAAATTGTTTCTAGCATGTGTGCATGCTTCATCTTTACCTTTAAAATACTTATAGAATGCATCACTTTGGTTCAGACAGATTATTCTTCAAGACAGATGCCTGGAAAAAATAACTATCACAGAACTGCAAATCACAAACACTTTTAAGGTTGTTACAAACTGGCCTGCTGCTTGCCAGAAGTTAGTGTCTCTTGGTGAGGGAGCCAACCATCTTTGTATAAGGTTGTGTTGGTTTGCGTGAGAATGGCTGTTTAGGCTCATAGCCTTGAACATTGGTCCCTAGTTATCAGAATTGTTTTGGAGAGGATTAGGAGATGTTGGAGAAGATGTGTCACTGGGGAATTTGAGTCTTTCTTTCTTTCTTTCTTTCTTTCTTTCTTTCTTTCTTTCTTTCTTTCTTTTTAAAAAGCTTATGCTTGGCCCAGTCTCTCTTTCTCTGTCTTGGGCCCGTGGTTCAGGTGTGAGTTTTTGCTCCAGCGCCATGCCTGCCTGCCTGTTGTCATGCTCTCTCCATGATGCCATGGACTCCCACTCTGAAACTATAAGCAAGACCCAATTAAATGCTTTCTTTCATAAGTTGCTTTGGTCATGGTCATGGTGTCTCTTCACAGTGGTAGCAAACTAATAAGGTACATCCTTTATGGTCAGCTTTCAGCACTTATTGAAGATTTTTGTTCAGTTTAATAGGTTAAAAATAGAATCTCATGCTTACAAACTATCCAAAGTTTGGTGAAGACCTATCATTTCTAAGTTTCTATAACAGATACTTAATTGCATGCTGAATACAAAGAGGAAAAGGGTATGTTTTTTGAGGTTTGGTGGCAGGTGTCCATAATTCTAGTACTTGGGTGGTATCAGCAGAAGGACTGGGAATTTGATAACAGCATGAGGTATGCAGCCAGCTCCAGGGAAGCCTGTGCTATGTCTCAGGAAAAACACAAAAATTAAAATAAAAACAAGAAACATAAATAATAACATACAATGATCAAACCAAGCATAAAACAAATACTTCTATCAACAATGAATTAAAATATAAGGCTAATATTAGGCCGCAAGCATGAGCACTTATCAAACATTAGGTGTTATGCTAGAATTTTATGTAAAACATTATTTCATTTTCAAAAGAACCGTTTCAAAGATGAACTATTACTTATTCATATGAATGTGTGTCCCTTTGTGTTCCAGTTAGCAGCCCTTCAATGCCACTATGAGAAGTGGCTTTAACAATGAGCTGGAAATGCCTTGCTCTCTGGCCTTAGGACATTCAGGGTGTCAGCCCGAAAATGCATGTTTTAGTAAGTGCTCATGTGATTCTTGTGTATGTGGTTAGATGTCCTAACTTTAGGCCCATTGGTGTAGTTATGGTTTGGAGATAGGAATTAAATGACCATTGAACAGGAATCTTTTTCATGGCCAGAGAATTAATTATTTAGCTGTGGAAAGTTATTTTGATAGTGTCTAGAACCTAGCTTGGGTGGGAGGTCCTGACTCTCTGAGTTTCTGTCTTATAAGCAGTGATCACACCTAGTGAGGTGGACACTCAACACATCTGGATAACATTCGTGCATCCCTGCTACCCCTCTTGATCCAGTAAAACTTTCATGCTTCATGCCGATCATCTTTTCTTAGCTTTACGCAATGCCTAAACTATATTGGCTGAATAAACAAACCATCTCCCTACAGCCTGGATACTGAAGAGGTTTCGAATAGAGAAAGTCTGTGTCGGTCTCAAGAAAACGACACTGTAGTAAAAGGAACATGTATGCTTTTCAACTAATTCAAATGTATTCCAGTATAAACTGCTCCAAATGCTATAGGAAACGTGGCGGGTCCTTAAAATATTAAAAATTTAATATTAAAAATATGTTATAAAAATATGACACCAGTATATCAAAGCTTCTACACTTCTATGTTTATTGCGACAACATTCAAAATACTTAAGAAATGACCATCAAGTGATAATGTGTCATACGTACATAATACAATGTGATTAAGCCTCCAAAAGTATGAAATTATGCTATTTATGACACCATGGGTAGAAGCGAAATCATTATGTTAAATAAGCCGCGCACAGAAAGATAAATACCATATTTTCACTTTTATATGGAGGCAAAAATGTTAATTTGAAAACAGAAGGCACAAAAGTGGTTACTTGATGTTTGGAAGGATATGGTGGTGGTGGGGAGCAGAGAACAGTTAGTCAGCACATAGGACAAGAGGAGTGAGTGTCAATGTTTTAGAGAAAACCAGGGTCACTGCAGTTAGCAAGAATTTGTTTTCTATTTTAAAATAACTAAACTAGAGAATTCTGAAGGCTTCCAGCACAGAGAAATGAGTATTTGAGGTGAAAGATGTGTTAATTGACTTGATTTGGCTATTACACATTGTCTACATGAGTCAAAATTTCACACTGTGCCTCTTTAGTATGTACAATTACCATGTGTCAACTCACAGAACTCCGTAGGTTCTGCACAGGACATGCACTGGTCAGACTTTTGCTGCTGTAACACAAGGTACTTGAGCAGAACAATTGGAGGCAGGGTGGGTGGATTTGATCTGGGTCCTCATGGCGACCAGAGAATGAATGTTTGCACTATTTGACTCTTTCTGTTTCCCACTTATTTCATTTCGGCCTCAGCCTATGAGATGGTGCTACCCATATTCAAGCAAAGTCTTTCTTTCTTAGTTAACCCCCTGAAGACATACCCAGAGGAGTGCTTTACTTTATCTCCCAAGCACTTCTCAACCAAGTCAAGTTGCCAGTCAAGATTAACCATCAGAGTAACTGAAGGGGTCTAGGTGAATACTGTTAATCCATTTCTCTCGCTATCTCCTCCCTTTCCTATCCTGGCTTTTTTCACATATCAAATACCTGTCGTGTACAAGTCCCCATGCTATGCATTAGATATGCTAGGAGAAGTCTGGTTCCAGACCAGTAGAGGACAGAGTGTGGGTACTCAGCTGTGTCACACAAGTACTGTCAGAACAGAGGAAGCTGTATCCATCTTCTGGATGGCGCCAGTGAAAAGGCACCATTTGAAAGGAATGTTGGTGGATGAACAGGTATGTAAGAAGCCCCGTGAGGAAAAGGACATTGGAAGCCAAGGAGACAGTGTTCAAAGATAATGAGATGTAAAAGAACAAAAAGTATTCTGTTTTGAGAACTGAATGTTGCCCAGTGAGGCTGCTGCATAGGGTGCCTCTGAGTGTGGCGAGGTAGGATGGACAAACAGAGAGCTGAGACAGAAAAGATAATGGGGGAGATAAGACAGAACCTTTTACGTACTGTAAAGTGATTGACAGGTTTGAAGTATGTGGTTAACCGCATGTGTTTGCTTAGGATTTATGGGCATAACCCTTAAAGTCAAACATCACAGGAAGGCTGATAGACGTAGACACGTTAGGACTCTAGGAGCTGAAATCAGATTCATGTCTGAGGAAAAATAGCGATGGAGCAGTATGAGCAACCTCAGATAAGGACGGTGTTGGATGTAATGGTGAATCTGGGAGCACTTCCCTCGCACCAAGGTGGGAGCATCAGAGGTGGAGCACAGCAAATCAACTTGAGAATCACCTAGAGGACAATCGCTAGGCCTTGGGCTATTTAGATGTTTGGAGAATGAGGAGGGGAGACATAGAGGGCATTCTGAGTGTTCTGAGTCACAACTGGCTATGTAATGAATTGTGCTGATTCTGAGAGGAGGAGTAGGCGACATGTTTAGTTTTGACTTCTGATCAGCTCTGACTTGGGAAGGGATAGGAGAAAGTTGCTGTTGAAGAGTCCTTTTATTAAAAAATTAAACAGTTATTTACTTTGTGCATGTCTGTGCGTGTGGATGCATGCACCCATGTATGCTATGCATAACATATGTGTAAAGGTCAGAGGACAGCTTGTAGTTGTTCCTCTCCTTCCACCACATGGGTCCTGGGGATTAAACTCAGGCTGTTACGTGGCAAGTACCTTTCTGGGCTAAGCCAACTGGCTGCTCCCTCTTCCCCCACCTCTTTTTCTTGAGACAGGGTCTCAATTTAAAGTCCTGATCAGGCCGGGTGGTAATAGCATGTCCCTTTAATCCTAGCACTCTGGAGGCAGAGGTAGGCAGATCTCTGAGCTTGCAGCAAGCCTGGTCTATAGGGTGAGTTTCAGGACAGCCAAGGCTACAAAGAGAAACCCTGTCTTGAAAACACAAAACAAAACAACAACAGAAAGACAAACTCCAGATTGGCCTGAAATTTATGATCTTTCTGTCTCAGCTTCCTGGTTGTTAGGCTTGTTAGAGTGTGCTGTCCCATCTCCTGGTTCCCAGCAGTACTTTCAATGATTGCTTCGATATGCTTAAATTTTTCCCCGAGGGAAGGGACAGGGGCTGTAAAAACAAAAACAATTGCGAAGACAAGGGCTGAACCCGGAAAATCTGATTGAATAAAACAGAGAAGTAGTCATCATGGAACAACCCTGGGAGAGCTAACAATTACAGCAACAGACTGGCTTTAGGTGCAGTTTTGTCCAGTTTGACTCTGATTACACAAAAGGAGAGACGGAAAAGTTACCGTGTTGCCAGAAATTCAGGAGAAGACTCCCCAGCTGTTACATCATTGGCAGCCCCAAGATTCTGTTTTGTTTGTTGTTGTTGTCTTGAAATGAGGCATAAACAATAAGGCCTCTATTACTACACACTCTAGAACAATACAAATGTCCTTCCAAGTGTGACAAATACCATGTGTGGAATCAGTACTTTCTATGCAAAAAGGGAAGGGACCCGAAAAGATCTTTTACAGGGAGAGAGAAGAGTGAGGGGGAGGGAGAACCAACTTGACCTCAGGAGACCTGGGTCAAGTTTCAAGTCCAAACCAGCCAAGGGGAAGAGGTGAGGTCTGTTATGAGAACCACCATTTATGAGTCTCCTCTCTTTGGGGAGGGAGGAGGACATGAGATCAGCTTCTCTGAACACACTGCAGGGACTGATTCACACACTGGACCTACCAAGGAGTAGAAGTGGGGAGGCTTGTGTGACGGAAGCTGGCAGTGATAACTCTGCCAACAGAAAGCACTAGACTCCCTCAAGCTTCCCACACATGCGCGATATACATGAACAATCCTATTTCTGAGTGGGGGATGGAATGCATGAAGTTTGGCTCATTTTAGTCAGTACCCTCCAAAGGCTAAAGGATTTCTCATGTGGCCTGATCACCTAGTCTTTTTCCAGTATAAATGTGTTGTGTCAAACAAGGGTAGAACTCTGTTTGAAGCTTTCCCACAATTTAGGCACTTGTGGGACCTCACTTTTGCATGAAGCTATCGGTACTGATTCAGTAAGACCTGGTGGTGAAGGGTTTTCCACCCACCCAGGTGGCACTCATGGTTCTGCTCACCAGTATGGACTTTCATGTTCTGACACAGACCAGAGCAGGTCACATAGGTTTTCTTAGACTCCTTGCACTCAAAAGGTCTCTCTCCAGTGTGTACTCCTTGGTGAAGGATGCTGTTGCTGTCTTTAAAGTCCTTCCCGTATTCCTTTTACTCATGGGATCTTTCTTTACCTTGAACATTCTAGTGGCAAATGAGGGCAGACGACATGAAGGTTTTCCCACACTCGCTGCCCTTGTAAGACCTTCCTCCAGTGTGATTTCTCTGGTGCAAAGCCAGTACATCTTTGTGGTGGAAGGTTTCCCCACGTTCACTGCACCCGAAAGCTGTGCACCTTTTGCTGCTTCTTTATTTTATAGAGGTAACAGAAGGCCTTCCCACACTCATTGCACATGTGAGCTGTGACTCCACGGTGGGGTTTTTGGTGACTGTCTGAGGTTGAGTTCCCTTTGCGGGACATTCTTGCCTGTTCTGCAAGTGAGATGTTTCCTGTTTGAGTGAGTTATCCAGTGACTGAGGGGAGTGGAAGCTTTCTGGAAACTTGTCCCAGAGTCATTGCATTTGAAGGGTTTCTGTGTACTGTGAGCTCCATGATGCCTATGTGTGGGCTGGGGTAGGAAGGTTGATCAATACTTATTGATTCTACACAGCTTTTTCTTGGAGGGTTCATGGTGCTGAAGGTCAGTGGTGTCTTATTGTCTTGCCAGAGTCTCCACACATACAGGACTTCTCTGACAGTTGTTTACAGAGAGTTTCCTCATCATCCATAGTACACTGACAACACAGAGAACCAGGGAGTGAGTGCAAAGCTTTCCATCATCACCTCACCGTTCAGGGTCTGGGTCCCATTGAGGTGTTTCCACTCCTCTCCAGAGAAACACATGATCATGTCTTCATACACCATCAGGCTCTGACATGACCTGTTACTCCTCCTGAAATACTCTCTACTCACCTGGGTTGAGCCATGGGATTCTTACAGGAAGGCTGAGATATTGTCCTTCCATCATTAAACAGCTTGGTTGCTTTGCCTCATCTATGGTATGGAAATATCATTTTTGTGATGGGAGGGGCACTATGGGAAAACTTCCAAGCACCATGCTACAGAAATATCTTATTCTGTGTAGTTTAGAGTCAAACGTTAAAAGTCATATTGTGTGTGTGCTTGATACGTATGCATGTGTGACCACATGTTTGTGTTTGTGTGTGTTGCACATATAATATAGAAGCTGGAGGACAACTTTGTAGACTTGAGTCTATCACCTATCTGTACAGGGCTCTGGTAATTGGACCTAGTTTGTCAAGAGTATGCAGAAAATGCCTTTCCCCACTGAGCAACCACCCCAGCTTCTAGAATCAACCTTTAATTAACAGAAGATGATATTAAGTTTTCACACAAACACACAGTAACAACACCAAAATTAATTAAAAAATGCAAACTTGAATTACTTTTTCCTCTTTTCCTGTGGGAATAAATCTAGTTCTTCCTAAATAAATAAACAAGTAGAGAAAATCATGAAAATAAAAGCAGCTGGAGATGAGGTCACGTTTCTGTTGTCTTTGTAGAACATCTGGAATCAGCAGGGTGTAGCTCTTAGCATGGAAACTTCTGTGGAAGACTGCTCCTCTGTGAGCCAGCTCTATGAACTAGGGAAAAGCGGGAATGAAGGAACCATTAGAAGTACAATAATCATAAGAGAATGTCTCTACTGAGGAATGTGAGACATTGAATGCTACACATTATGTAGACATTAATATTACATTGTATAACCATATTAAAGTACACGAAATACCTTGAGTTTAATGGATAATTTTAGACACCTACTCACCATCTTGTGGTATAAACAAAAGAACAATGCCAATGCAGTTTGGAAAAAACAGTTACGGTGGATGCTCTCAAGCTCATTGCTGACTTCAGAATATAATTTGGACATTAGGTAAACAATGACCTGTTGACATGTTGAGCAATGCATGAACAAGTCAACTGCATGATGACACTCACGGTATGGTAGCTGTTTGATAAAACAGAAAAAAAAGCGCTGCACAAAGATGTTGATTGTTGTGAATTCTGAGAGTTTAGCTTCCATTTTTTCTTTTTTTTAATATAATTTTTTTATTGAAAAAAAATTTCTGCCTCCTCCCCGCCTCCCATTTCCCTCCCAGCCTCCCTTTTCCCTCCCCTTCTTCCCTCTCCTCTCCCCCCCACTCCTCTCCCCCTCCCTCTCCAGTCTGAAGAGCAGTCAGGGTTCCCTGCCCTGTGGAAAGTCCAAAGTCCTCCCCGCTCCATCCTGGTCTAGGAAGGTGAACATCCAAACTGGCTAGGCTCCCACAAAGCCAGAACATGAAGTAGGATCAAAACCCAGTGCCATTGTCCTTGGCTTCTCAGCAGCCCTCATTGTCCGCCATATTCAGAGAGTCCGGTTTTATCCCATGCTTTTTCAGTCGCAGTCCAGCTGGCCTTGGTGAGCTCACAATAGATCAGCCCCACTGTCTCCGTGGGTGGGTGCACCCCTCGTGGTCCTGACTTCTTTGCTCATATT
>NW_026067992.1:705332-708906 GCF_014885135.2 Alexandromys fortis
CTGATCTCCAAAATATATAAAGAACTCAAGAAACTAGACTTTAAAATGCTAATTAACCCAATTAAAAAATGGGGCACTGATCTGAACAGAGAATTCTCAACAGAAGAAGTTCAAATGGCTAAAAGACACTTAAGGTTTTGCTCAACCTCCTTAGCGATCAGGGAAATGCAAATCAAAACAACTTTGAGATATCATCTTACACCTGTCAGAATGGCCAAAATCAAAAACACCAATGATAGCCTTTGCTGGAGAGGTTGTGGAGAAAGGGGTACCCTCATCCATTGCTGGTGGGAATGCAAACTTGTGCAACCACTTTGGAAAGCAGTGTGGAGGTTTCTCGGGAAATTCGGGATCAACCTTCCATTTTTTTCAATGGAACAGTCTTCGTCGGGAAGTCTCCTTGGCTCCACTGGAGGTGGACGTGCTGGGAAAACATGTGTTACAGATGTGGAGAGAGCACGGATATGTAGCATCTCTATCTTGTCCTCATTGCAGAACTCCTAAGAAGGTTTTCATCTCTATCCTCCTGGGTCAAGTGACTCAGGTGATGGCTCAGGGGGAAAGACGCACTCATACTGGGGAACAATGTTTGCTGTCCAGGTCATTTCACCATTGGTTAAGGAGTACTGGCATGTCTTTGGGAGATGATCTTCTATGGTTCCCTTCCCTCTTGTGCCCTTTTGAAGAATGCTCATGGGGTCTTAGCTCTCCTCTCTGAAAGCAGAGTTGGTTTGGATGCTCATAAAGTAGTCACCAGGTCCTAGTACATGATTATCCCTTCTGGCCTGTTGTCCAGTTTAGTAATATCACAGTCTGCTTGCTTATATTGAAAACCTTACAATGCAGTCTAAGCCCTTCATTAATTTAAAGCTTTTTCTAGGCCTGCTGTGTGGCAGAAACTGGTCTTCTCTGTACTAGGGATTCAGCAATCAACACCACAGATGGAAGTTCTTTGTAGCTTTTAAAATATGCAATTTAGTAACATCCCACACACACACCACACACACCACACACACACAGACATATAGATACATAGAAACTCATACAGACACATATACACATAAACACACACAGACATAGGCAGATACATATACACAGACAGACAGACAGACAGACAGACAGACAGACAGACAAGCACACACCCCAGATAAAACTATCAGATGGCGAGCAGGGCTCCTCGAGATGGAAGGAGCGATGTGCTAGGAGTGGCTCAGTAACTGCCTCAGTCTGTGGAGAGCAAAGCAGAGATCAAAGTGATGTGGAGGGAGGGACCAACTTACAGAGGCGTCACCGAGAACTTACCAGTCCGTTCTAAGCCCACTTCCCTCACAGCCAGTGTCTGAATGACACACGCACACCTTCGATCCCACTTCATTCTCACAGTAGTTTTCCGATCAGGGATTATGACTCTGGTTTATTTTAGGCAGGGGAGTCATAAGCTAGCAGGGGAGTCATAAGCTAACAAGTGGTGAAGCAGGAGCATTACCTTTAGTGTGCTGCCTTTTCTCGGGCACCCTCCCTCTCGCTGAGGTTCTTGGGTCAGCCTGCTGTGCAGTGAGCAGGCTGCCTAGACGGGTCACAGACTGACCTGTCTGTGCTTATTTTCTTATGATTCTCAGGTGTTGGGTCTTGTTCCTATTTCTTATACTTCTGGCATCAGATAGGTCTATTTCCCCTCTCTTTACACAGGCTAATTTCCAGGAACTCAAATGATTCTCCTATCATTCAATTAAATTCTGACTTTACCCCAGATTAATTTCAGACTCCATGAACTTGCAGTCTCAGCCTGATAAGAGTGTCCCCACCTCAAGTGCCAAGTCACAGGTATCAGGTCCCCAGGTTTCCCACACTTAGGTCTGTCTGTTTTGGATACAATGTCTTGTGATTGCCATATGCCTCTAGCATCTATAGTTGATAATGTGTCAGGATGGTTCACAAAACTCTGGAAAATGTTGTACATATTTATTAATATGTTTTGGTTATTTTAAAGAATGAAAATGAACATCCAGATGAAAATGTATGTGGGGTCTAAAAGGGTCCTTGCTTGGTAGCTCCCGTTCTCGTGGAGCTGAGGTGTGAGATACACTTGGTACCTCCATGTGATTGACAACCAGGAGCTCTCTGATGTTATCATTGGGTTCTTGTGGAAGCTGCACTACATAGAGAAGATTGACCTTGAACCCACTCTCTAGTCCTGCTTCCTTCCCCAGTGACTGGAGGTGGGTGGGACCGGAAACTCCAACCCATTGGCCACCAGCTCCCACCCTGAAGCTCTCCTGAAGTAACTGTGGCATTTTCCGAAACTTGTATTCCTATCTCAGCAAAAGCTGAGGTGTGAGTGAAAGGGGCCCAACCAGAACAGAAGCATACACTGATATCATTTGGGAAATCCCTAGAGTTTTGATTGCTTGTGTCAGGAACCGGGAAGAAAGGTCAAATATATTTCCTGTTAGACTAAGGACATGCCTGGCAAGAAATGTTCCAATTGCAGCATGACAGAAGAGCCTAGAAACCACTTCTTACCCAGCCCTGCCAGGCCAAGAGATTAGGATGCTGCCTGCAGAAACCACCGTCGGGTTGAGTGGCCGTTGGGTGGAGCGCCTCTCACTAATTTCTCCACACTCTGCAGTTTGAGGCTTGTGAAAACCTGTTTAAGGGGAACTTAGAACTTGTCCAGGCAGCACATCCATTAGCTCAGCAATCAGCAAGTGTTCAATCCCTGTCTGGGTAACACCTACTAACGAGACCATCAGAGGGCTGAGGAGGAGGAGAATCTTTATGAGAGGCGGGCTGGTTAGGCAGAAAGAATTTTAATTGAGAGGGATTTGGCACTGGTACCTACCAGCTGGGTGGCTCTAGGTGCATCCCTTGGCCTCCTTGAACTTTAGCTTCCTTATTCTGACCAACAGCTGATGAGATTTTCTGTGTAGGGTGGTGAGAGTGAAATATATTTGGAGAAGTTTGTAGTCAGAGAGATGGAAACACAAGACGTTATTACTCACAGAAACCGTGTTTTCACCTTTACACCAGGTTTTGGTGGACAATCCACAGGTAAGGGTGTTACCACCTCGTCTGCTGCCAAAGCGCTGGATGGGTTGCTTTCTGGACTGCGAGCAGGAGAGACAAGGAAGAATTTTCATAGCCCTGGATGACGGCACCTGGGCTAAGAACTGAGAACAGGGTAGTTAAAAGAAACTAAAGCCCCAAACACACCCACCTGTTGCACTCTTTCAGTCAGGCCATTGCCTTGATATAACACAACGACCCCTTGGTAAAAGGCAGTGACTTCTGCTCCTGACGGCTTGAAAATGCTAGATTTAGGGCAAGCACAAAAGGTCCATTTATGGCTGTAGACCAGAAAAGATCTGGGTGCAGTTTATAAGTAAAATTCCCTTTGGGTGGCTGTGAGATGAACCCCCAAGTCCCTCCTCACCTAAAGATACCTCTCCCCTCCGGTCCCTTTTCTTCCTCTCCCTTCCTCTCCTCTGCTTTCCTGTCCCCCATTCCCTCACATACCCTCCAGTCCCCTCCTCTCCTCTCCTCTCCTCTCCTCTCCTCTCCTCTCCTCTCCTCT
>NW_026067992.1:709111-771241 GCF_014885135.2 Alexandromys fortis
CCCTCCCTCCCTCCCTCCCTCCCTTCCTCCCCTCCCCTTTCTCCAGACTCAGCGCCTTTTAGAAGGTTTAGTTCCCCCACTTGAAGCCCCTTCTTTTATCCTCCTTTTGCAATTGTTGAAATTGTACCGATTATTTTCAAGTCAATTTCAAGCAGCCATTCTCCTGCAAGGCTTTTGCTAATTATCGTCTTGGTAGGATCTTTCATCATTTGAAACTAATTTTGTCTTTTGTGCATTTCATATGGCACTTAATATTGTTTGTCCCAAATCATAGCTATTTTAAAATTCATCCTCTCTCCTGCTAGGCCTTTGAGGTGATAAATTTATCTTTGGTGCACACACCTTACCCACGGCCCTAGATGTAGTAGACAGTTTTAATTGAACTAAAGTAAGGCTTTATCCTGGGGAGTACAGCATAGAAATACTATGATGATGGTTTCTTGGTTTTGGTGCTGGACAGAAGCGCTGCTCTTCTGTTTTGTTCAGCAGTCCTGTGATGGGAAGCCGTGACTAGACACATGGCATTCCAGGGCTGAGAACAAGCGGCCGCTACGCCCCAGATTGAGAAGTGAAGTTAGATTAAACAAAAATGCAAGTAGCACAGGGAGACTGAGGCCGCTGCAGGAGCATGGAATTCAAGAAACTAGAAACAGTGTTCATGCGTGGGGCAGGGTGAGACAGAGGAGGAGAAGCCTAGGATGAGGTCGGACATGCAGGCAGAAAGAGGGAACCATGTGGGCTTTTTGTTTCCATCCTCAGCACCTCAGTTTCTCGATCTGTTGAGCTGTATTGTCATCACCACTGAGCACGGTGTTTGCACCAGTTCTTGTCACTATGCTGAATTACTTGGAGGCAGGCTGCTGATAACCAAAAGCCAACCAAACAAAAACTCAAACCAAAACCAAACAAACGAAGAAACAAACCAGGTTTATTTGGTCCAGAGTTTTGGAAGATGAAAGTAAAGACACAGGAGAAGGTTGCATAGCAAATGTCAGGGGGCACGCATGGAGGGGAAGGCTTGCATCTCCCAGTAAAGTATTAACCAGGTCTAACCCATCTAGGAAAAAAAACCACATGAGACTGGGTAACCCAGGGTGGTATGGCCACAGACAAGGCTTGCACCTAATACAGGAGGCCAGAGCACTCTGGTCTCAGGCTCACAGTCTTGTGCAACAACTTGCTGTTTCCATTACAGCGGGCAAGCAGGTTTCTCTTCTGAACCATGTCTCTGATGATATAAGGATGCTCACTACGTCACATCCCTTAAAAGTTCCAGTGCCTCCTACTACTCCCACCTAGAAACCACACTCCAGGCACACATACCCTTTAGGAAAAAAAAAACTATATACAAGTCATAGCAGTGGCCAGCTAGCATTATGCATGCATCTTTTCCTTCCAAGATTCCTAACTGAAAATATTGTTGCAGTTTTCTGGCACTGAGAATGTCATCGTAGGTAGTACGAACTAAAGCATTTAAGTTAGGTGGGGGAAACCAAATGTCCACAGTAAGGGTACTGTTTTCCACTCTAAGGAATAGGAGGGGCCATCCTCTCCAGTGTGGATGCTTCCCACGCTTCCTGGCTTTTGAACTCTATATTCCAGAAGCAACATTCACCAAGTTGAGAATGGCCATGTCTTCTGGGAAAAAAAATCACTCTAAATGGGAACCATTGGCTCTCATAGTAAGCGAAGAAGAAAGTCTTCCATCAATGAGAGGGAAAACAGGACCTGACTGCCATGTGATCTTGGCTTAGGGGAAAGAGTCTGGTTAGGAGCACAGGAAGTGGGAAAGGCATTTGTTCCCTTAAAGGGCATCTCTTCTCACACTGGCTGGGTCCTTTTGCCCCTTTCTTCATGAGGACTCAGGAGTTTGTAATTAGACTGTCTATAATCTTTAGTTCATGATGTGTTCACATCATATGCTGCCTTAACTTAGGGACGAACCTATCACCATACACAGTGTTTTGTCACCAAGGCTGGCTTTGAATTTATGGGCGTTCTGCCTCAACTTCCTGAGTACCAGCGTTGCAGACATGGAAAGTGAACAACTTGAGTGCTGTATTTTGCCTTACCCAACAAAACGCTCATTGTTTTGCCTATGTGTTCATTATTCCCTTTAAACTGAATTTGTTTTAAAAGTTATAAAAAAGCAATGATGTTGTTGTAATCCTCTGCACCTGCTTTTTCTACTGTTTTCTCACTAAAAGTTCATATGCTTGATATCTGACTGAAATCCCACAGTGTGCGCAGATTGCAACACAACCTCCCAACTCACTAGATAGTTTGGGTTAATTTGTGCGTATCTTTTTTTTTGTGATCTCCAGCTGAGCTTTACAGTATAAGAGTCTGGGGATAATATTTTCATAATTTTGGGTGTATTTCAAAAGACGATGTCTGAATAAGAATTTTTTTATGTGAAAATAACCTGGGGACCACTTTAAAGTTTGAAGACGATTTATCAATTCAGCAGCTGCAACAATAACAACAAGAAAACCATTTTGCTTCCCCCACCTCCTCCAAGTTTTTGGGTTAGGCTATTCAGGTTGAGAATTTCTCACTTGAATCTGAGCTTCATATTAACTTAGAAGCCTATGGGATTCTCCTCTTGCCTGAGAGTGGCAAGTGGAAATCACCAGGGCAGAATTTCTGTAGGTCCTAGGGTGGAAGCGAGCAGACCATCATTCCACTTACCACGGTCTGCAATAACAAGCACAAATCGCAGCGAAGCCTTCTTTCTACACCCAACATTAAGGGGAAAGAGATTATCTGCAGGGGAAAGGTTTTATTTCTTTTAAACTTTCAAATGTTTAATGAAGTCTGCAGAGAGATGCAAAGGTGTCTAGGCTAGCATGATTTGACTGTAATATGATTGAATGAATGAATGTGTTTAAAGGAAGCACATATAATTAGGCTATGGGATGGTTGTAGCAAGGTTACAGAGCCCATTCTAAGAACCATGTTTGCACTGGACTCCGAAGACGGAAAACTCCCAACCGTGGAAGTGGTGCTACTGGAAGGCAACATGTGCTTGGTGTTAACACACATGTTCACCTGGCGGGCATGACATGGTGCTATTGGAAAGCGACATGTGCATGGTGTTAACACGTGTGTTCACCTGGCGGGCATGACACGGTGCTATTGGAAAGCGACATGTGCATGGTGTTAACACGTGTGTTCACCTGGTGGGCATGACAGCTGCATTCATCTTCTGACATCTGCTCGTCTTCAGTCCTCCTATGAAGGGTCACTGTGCTGAGAGGTTCTGGGACTCAAAGGCTGAGGGCTAGCCTGCAGACTCTTTGGAACCTTCCTTACATGATGAAATCACACGAGGGCGGTTCTTTGGCGATAGCTTCTGTCCTGTTCTAGATGTCACCTCCAGTTGTACCTTGTCATCACAATTCTGCATTTACCAAGTCCTTGACTGTGTGAGACCCACAGCCAAATTTCTGAGAGTGAACTCTGAAAGATCAGCTCGTATTGGCCTCACGAACCCTCTTGAACAGGGCCTTGGAATGCCCGTGTGACATTTGTGTGTGTGTGTCTCTGTGCTTATGTGAGAGAGAATGTGTGGGTGGGAGGGTAAAGAGAGCACCACAGTGCTGTTCTGTGATGCATGGAGCCTGACATGAGTTGATTATTGTATAATACTCTTTGGATATTTATATAATGCTATTGGGGGGAGGCTCATCAATCTCTTTTTGGAGGAGGTGACAGCAGTTGGGGAACAGGGGGACAGAACAAGTGCTTCCAACAGAGACAGAGACAGGTCAGGCACTGCACAACAAAAGAAGAAAATCAGATGATTATGATGGCGCTATGGTAACATTTGCAATTTATACCCGTTATCTGTCAATAGTTCTGATCTTTCAATTTATTCAAGTCAGTAAAACTAACTTACTTCAACAAGTAACAGTTGAAATGCCTTGTGTGAATTTTTTGACCCTTTCTATAGAAAGTTTAGCAAGCTGTCACAGATCATGACCCACTAAGGGAAGTGGCAGTGTTCACCAGCCCAAGAGGCATGGAGTGGTTGACTTGCCAGGGTCACTGTCTACTCCTGTTATTCTGGGGTTAGTAATAGCACTAACAATAGGATCCATGACCACATTCGGATGATAAGGGTTTGGGCCGTGTTCTGTAGATTTCTTCATTGCTCTTTGCTTAACCTTATTGTTCTCTTTCTTTCCCCCTCGAATCTAGTGAGTTTTTCTACATTAGAGACATTGTTTTACTTCTGTCATGGTCTAGCACATGTCTGCTATTTGAATAACACTTAAATTTGTTAAGGTAAACTGAAATTAAAGCTCGAGAAAGAAGAGACCAATTAGAAACAGCAATCCACCCTATTTTCTGGGTGCTGCAAATCCACTTTGAGTTACACTTGGGCTTTGTGCCTTGGGAAATATATTTAATTTTTTCCCAGCTATATAAGAAGATATTTGTAAAGTGCTTAGATAGAGATTTTAAAATGCCCAACAACCGTTAGCTGCTAGCAGCGTTATCTCGATGATTATTAGTTATTGTTAAAAACTTTTTATATATGATAACTTTGAACTTGAGCTTTTCTACTTAAAGAAGGAAGATAATAATTTCTGCTCAGTCTCTCTTGATCATGAACACGAGGACACGTTCAAATACTGATAGAGAAGTTTGCACATTGGCACAGAGTAACTCATAAAATCACGTGGGGTTCCACTGCCAATTTAAGAAAACATTTAAATACCACCTTTGGAAAGTGAGAGGATGATGAGCCTGGGGAGAAGCTGATCTATGCAACTGTAGAACAGAAGAGGACGTGGGAAGGACTCAGGGTAGACAAGCTGGTTAGAGTGGGATTAGTTAGCAAGGCTACAGGTTGGATGTGGAGTGGACTGGTCCAGTGTTGGCAGCTGGAAGGCAGTGGCTTGAGCCTGAGCTACAGAAAGAATCACACCAGGATAGACGACTACCCTGGAAAATGAGTTAGGAGCATTTCAGAAAAGTTATACAGCATTACATAATGTAGCAAGTTGCTCTTTATCTCCTATATGACTTCACTTGTGTGGTAGGAAGGATTCTAGTAATTACACACTTGAGTACCTTTCAACCTTTCTTCATCCCTAAAAGTAGAGTTTGTTTCAAGTTTGACCAATACTTGGAATCATTTTTGCTCTATTGCAGGAAATCTTTGGCTATCGGACTCAAGGCTGTAAGAAAGCTCTTTGTCTCATTGGCTCCATCTTCTCTCTTGGAATCCTTCCGCTGGTGTTGTACTGGAGACCAGCTTGGCACGTATGGGCAAACTGTGTCCCGTGTTCCCTGCAAGAAGCAGATGTGGTGTTGCTGAAGACCACTGTAAGTAAGCATCTGTTTTCGTAGATGCTGTCCCTTTTCCTGGCTATTGGGCTGTAAGGTGGCCGGAGGAGATGCCCCCAGGGCAGGTGGTACATGGGTAAGCTCCTCTATTGCTGTGCACCTGCCCAGAACCCGACATTTGTCTACACTAGGATTTCTTAAGAAGAGTCACTTCACAGAGTAGTCCCTTCAAAACTGCAACTGTAGCAAACGTTAGAGCCAACACAAACATGCTGTTTGCTGAAACAGTGGGTAGTGTAGAGTAGTGAAGTCAAAACTACAAGCTACTTATTCCAAATCTTACCAGCTCTTGACTTCAAGCCTAGTACATAGATGCTTAGGGCCTCCGCAGGAATGACTCTGGAAAAGGGACAAGGGACTTTGAGAGATGAGGAGCATCTCACTGGAGAAGCTGCTGTCTCCCTGTGCTGATAGGAGAGAGACATAGTTTTCTGATACGCTTGTATCCTGTTCTGCAGAAATACTAGGGCCTGAAACGCAGACATTTTGTCACTGAGGTCATTGCCACTCTGCTGTTTCACGGTTGTGGCATCAGGTGAGGCTCTCTCTGGGAATCTTCTTGTCACTTCCTTTGGCATTCATGACATTGAGACCACATGCATCTTCCCTGCGGAAAAGTCAGGAACAAAAGGGGAGGGGCGGCTTTCTTACGTGTTAATTGATGATACACTCCCAGTTCTCGCATCTGTATGGGGTGATGGATAGGCGGACATGGTTCTCCTCCTGAGAGAATGAAGTGACTGTCTCTTGGAGAACTCTTTCCTGACTAGCTTACCCTGTTATCATAACAAGGCTTTGGCACACACAAATGACCTGTGGCAACAACCAATTTTGATAAATCAACTTCTATCACAGATGCCTTTAAACTTCCTAATGTTGTGGCCCTTTAATACAGTCCCTTGGATTGTGATGAAGTCCCAACCAGAAAATTATTTTTCTTGTTCCTTTGTCACTGTAATGTTGCTACTGTTATGAATTGTAATGTAAATATCTGATATGTAATCCCTGTGCAAGTGTCATTAGACCTCCAAAGGGTTATGACCCACAGGCTGAGAACTACTGCTCTTTGGGGAGGGAGACACATGTTGACTTGAGCCCATCTTTCTACATAAACATTTTATCTATGCAGCAAGAGAAGAAAATAGCATCATATTTGCCAGCTGGTCAATCCAAATGAAACAGCTCACTGCCTCCTAACGAAACAAACTAAACCAAACCCCAAACACCCAAACATGCTGCTCTGAAACCTGCTATCCAGCACAGCTTCAGCTAACCTTTCATTCTCCTGGGAGTCCAACCAGGTTTGCCTTTGTTGGCTTGTGTCATGGGAGCCAGCCCCATCCTTGAAATGGATCCTGGTCTTGTCAAACCACTACATGACACGTGGTAGCTTAGGGGCCACATCACATGTTCAACTATAATTTAACTAGATATTCTTGAAGAATTAACTTCTAGGCTAAGGCGACCCAGAGGTTGTTGTATAGTAAGAACAACTAATTGGTATTAAACTGGAACTTTACCCCAAGTCTCCCATCATAAAGACTTGTAGACTGTTCAGAAGAGAAAAGTACTAGGCAGTTATCATTGGGAACTTGGAGGATTAGAAATCAGGGCCCCAGGAACATGGTAGGATGCACCTAAACTCATGGAATGGGAGGCAGGATGAAGCCCTGTGTCCTAGGCCTTCATCTAGGGCCACTCCCACTGCATTGCACTCACGTTCTTTCTGTTCCAGTCTCACCAGGAGGGCCTGCGAAAACACATTGCAAGCTCCAACCCTCAACCCTTCAGCCCTGCCAACCTATTCGATTTGGTTGGGGGCTCCAAGAATTTGTGGCTTTAACAAGATATCAGGCGATTTGAGACCTTTTGGCAAAGAACAAACACTGAGAAAAAAATTGCTATAGTTACAACTTATATTTTTCCATTCACTTGTTCATTGGGAGAGGGATAGAGAGAAGAATATTTGACCAATGACTCAGCCATAGATATTTATATAGTAAATATATAAATAAAAAATAAAGTAAAAAAAAATTTGAGATTTAAGTAGGTGTTGGAGTGAACTTCCTGTACGCAGCCGGAGCATCTTACCAAGGCAAGTGTATTTTCTGGGCTACTGAATGGGGAGGGACATAAGTATTTATGAAAGACTGTTATTTGGGTTTCTTTTTTTTTAAAGTATTCTCTCATACAATACATTCCAACTGCATTTCCCTCGTCTCCCACTTTCTCCTCCTCTCGTTCCCTGCCCCCACCCATTTCTCCTGTTTCCCTTCAGAGAAGACCAGGCCTCTCAGGGATATCAACCAAAATGACAAAACAAGTTACATAAGTCTAAGCACAAACCCTCATTTCAAGGGTGAGTGATGCAACCCAGAAGGAGGACAAAGGGTCCCAAGAACATGCGGAAGAGTCAGAGGTACTGCCACTGCCACTGTTAGCAGTCTTGGGGTTCTTTTTAAATGGTGGTGAGGATAAACCCAGAGCCCTGAAAGTGGTCAGCCAGTATTCTACCACTGTGTTATATGCCCAGGATCTCTTTTACTATGATCTTGTAGCATGAAAAGAATTTAACTCCACATTGCACCAAACTAGTTCCCAGACAGCTACATTTTTTGCTGCAGTAGAAGCAGAACCCCAGAAGTGGAGGAGCCCTCTGCCTTTTAGCGACTACAGCTCTGAGGACCCTCGGGTGGCCAGCCCATGGCCCCGCCCCTCTATGTTGCTCACAGAGCCAGGGCACAGATGGAAATGGAAAAAGAAAGTAGGAAAGTCACAGAAATGGATAGGGAACCAAGTTAAAAGAAACAAAGAGGAGGAAGAGCACTTACAAGTAAAAATCAGAAGGTGCATGGGCACATGGGCAGATGGAACCGATTTACTCTCAAAAGCCAGACCTCCAGTCCTAGCATCTTAAGTTTGTTACCAGATTTTCAGAACCTTGGTTATTTGATTTGTAAACTGGGACTATTGACTAATCAAGTATTTAGTCTTTCTTGAGCTGATGTGAGGTGATTGGTTATGTAGGTGAAAAACCATTTACTAATTGTAAGACTACCAAAGCCAGGAGAGAGAGAGAGAGAGAGAGAGAGAGAGAGAGAGAGAGAGAGAGAGAGAGAGAGAGAATGTGTATATGTGTGCATGTCTGTGTTTGTGTATATGTCTGTGTGTGTGTGTATATATGTGTGTCTGTGTGTCTGTATATTTGTGTATGTGTATATGTGTGCATATGTGTATAAGTGTGTGTATGTGTACATGTGTGTATCTGTGGGTATCTGTGTGTGTGTGAGTGTGTGTGTGTGTATGTGTGTATTGCTCCCAAATCTCCAAAATCTTTCTATTCAAGAGAGCTTGCTGTTGTCAAGGCCCATCTGCCCATATGGATGCTGTGCTTTCCTCATCACCCAGCAGGCTAGGATGCCTGTGCAGGAGTCTAGAGACCTATTCCCCCCTCCAGCCAGGTGGTCTCTTCTATTTTTCCTGTATTCGTCTTTGTAAAAAGACATACACTGGAAAGAGTCGCTCTTCACTGGTAGGTCTGGAAGCGACACCCACCACGGAATCATCCTTCAATCATGCCTCCCCAGAACTAATCAGAGATGCCTCAGCTCCCTCCAATCTTGCCTTTTCCATCTTGATTTCAACTTTAATTTTTAATTACCTGCTCTTATGTGTCATTTCAAATGGATTTGCTATGCCAGAGACTCTCCAAATAAATGAGCTTCTAAATTGGTCTTTACGTAATTAGACAAGAACTCAATTATTTCCAACGTTGTAACTATCTGAGACGTGGAGAAAAATGTGCTTTCACCATCAATAGCGTAAAAATCTACTGCTAGGCTACTGCGTTAAAACGGCAACTTAAAAGATTTTGTTTGAATTATATCGCAATAGCTAGCCTCTAACAAGTTTCCATTAGGAGGACAGAGTGACTCCTACCTGAAAATGCATTGTGTATCTGTTCTTCCTCTTATTAAAAAAAAAATCAGTGCTTGGTATTTATCATCAATCTCACGCCGGTAAGATTACAGTTTATTATCACAGATACTGATTAACTAGCCATTTCTGTAAATAAAAAGCCACTATGTGCTTGCTGGAAATCCTCCGTATTCAACTCATTTTCAGCTCTTTTTCTTATTAAGCAATACTAAGCATGAGATTTTTATCTTTTTTTCCCCCAAAGATGAGCGCAATTACCATCCAATTTCATAAATTTTAAAATGCATTTGATTCATCATTTATCTAGTTGTGAATTTTAACCCATTTTTGCAGTGTTGCTTCATTTCTATGCAAATAACATGATTTACATTCATCGGTGGCGTGAATTAAATCCTGCTGGTGATTTCCATATCGTGGTTATAATTACAGACACATTTCCCCCTTCATTGTCATTGTGTGTCACATCGTGTCACAGCCCCCTGATCTGCAGCGAGATCTTTGTGATGGGTAGATTTGAGGCCTAAACCAAGGCACATCGTCTTCATGTTCCAGCGGATGGTGGCAAGGCCAGGGGCTTTAGCGCCAATCTCAGAAACTCTGCAAAGCCGCCGTGCATCTGGCATCCTGACGGCTACAGGTCCAGCGGGGGTGTCTTTACGTAGGACTGCTTTTGCTTACTGATCCTGCCACGCTTCTTCCCTTTCTCCTCTGCTAGCTGGTCTGTCAGAGTCCACACACCCACCACAGCACAACACTTGATTTTTATCTCCGCTCTCACCTATGAAGCTCCTCTGAGAACCACACATGCTATCATTCGCTCATCCATTCATTTGGTCATTCAGAACGTTATTTATCCAGCGCCAAGCAGGTTTCAGACCTAGGCGGTGACCAGACAGGTGGAAATCCGGTCCTTATTAAGAGTCATGCTAGTGAGAGTCCCCGTCCCCTGTGTAGAGCATAGAAAGTGGGTGTTTCATCTCACTTCCCGGAACTCCCTCGTTCTTCAACACTGTGCCACCTGCTCCTGTGTGGCTTTACTGTCTTTTTGGTTCACTCTCGTCTCCAGATCTGGAGCAATTACCTCGCCTCCTTCTGTCTTTTCAATTCTGACCGTCATGCTGGTTTGGAATCTGCTTTATATTGATACACTATTCACTTTTCAGCTTCCACAGAATTCCACTGTGGTTAGTCTAATTGTCATAACACCCCTGGAAAACAGCCGTTATCATCTGTGTTTCAGGGGTGAGGCAGCAGGAGCCCCTCCCTCCATTCTTCTTTCCTGAATGAACTCTGTGAGCCTCCATGGTTTGGGCCACAGGCCTAGCTCATGGGAGGGGGGGGGGCATAAACATTGACAAATAAAGACGTGTTGCGCTGAGTTCATCAGGTTACCCCACAAATGAGTATGAAACCTCTGAGAAGGTCGTTAGCAAAGGTTCATGGGCACAGCAGGGTTATGCAATAGTCTTAACCAAGTCCAAACCAGGAAGTACTTTTCTGAGGTTGAAAAATATGAGTTAAAAAATGATGGTGGCTGATGGGGACAGGCATGGGGGGGGCGATCCACATAGAGAAACCAACGTGGGCAAAGAGCTTGACCCTGAGCCTCTGACTCTCCAAGATGAAGGCCTTTCTTTCATCCCTCGGACAATGCTCTGCTCTCACTCTGTCTTTCCTCTTGTTCGGTTTATGGAGACAGTGGTCACGGCTTCGTTTCATCCTTGAGAGGACCTTTAGCACATGGCCACAGCAGGTACCCAGTACTTATTTTAATTAAATTGAATAAATGGAATTGAGTCAATAATAGGTAATCTTATGGTTTTCACTAGAATTTTACTCTAGATACTGAAGTGAACTGTGCAGGGAAAGGCAGGAGGCGCTGCATTTTGACTCTAGATACTGAAGTGAACTGTGTACGGGCAGGCGGGAGGCGCTGCATCTTGCTTCTCTTGGTGCACATTTGCTCTTCTGAGACCCAGTCTCCATTTCATTAGACATCCGGCCTGAAATCTAGCTGGCCTCTGAGGAAAGACCAAACATTGCCAAACAGCTTTGAGGCCTTACTCTTTGGGACACAGGGCTGTCAGCAGGGCTGGTTTCAGGGGAGACTTTTTCCCCCTGGCTTGCAGTTAGTCACCTCCTCACCTGGCCTGTTCTGTTTTCTCACACTCCTGGCTTCGTTCTCTTATCACATATGACATCATGTCTACTTGAGTAGTGTTTCACCTGTGACCTCAGCTAGCCTGAGTATCTCCTCCAGGGCCTATCTCCAAATAGGGTTTCATGTGAATTTGGGTGTGTGATTTATTTCACAGCACAAAGGTACTTAACCCTTCCTCTGCTGCCTCTGCAGGAGAGTTGAGACCTTGGTGGATTCTCCCTCCTTGTGTAGACTAAACAGGGTGGGGTCAGTGGAGGGCTAGGGAGGAGCCTGCAGGCAGCATGCATTCCAGCAGGGGCAAACTCTCAGTGCCTGCTGCTTCAGAGATGGCAGAGAATTACCTGGTTTACCTACAACTCTCTGTCCACTCAGGGAACAATAAACAAGTCAACACTCTCAGTCAAAACTCCAAAGACAGGGAGGGCGATTCTAGGTTTTCTTTTCCCTTTCTTCCTCTGCCTCCTCTTCCTTTCCCTTCTCCTTCTTTTCTTCCTCCCTTCTCCTCCTTTTCCTCCTCTCTCCTCATCCTCTTCTTCCTATCCTCTTTTTTCTGCCCCTCCTCCTCTTCCTCTCTTCTTTCTCTTCCTCCCCTTCTCATCTTCCTCTTTCCACTTTATCATCCTTCCCTTATTCTCTTCTTCCTCTTCTTCCCCCTTCCTCCTCCTCTTTCTCTTCCTTCCGGATCTTCTTCCCTTCTCTTCTTCCTCTTTCTCCTCTTTCCTCTTCCTTTTCCCCTTCCTCCTCTTCCTCTTACTCCCTCTCTTCTTTTCCCCCCTTCTCTTCCTCCCTCCTCCCCTTTCTCTCTTTCCTCCTCTTACTCCCCTTCTCATTTTATTCCCCATTCTTCCCCTTCCTCCTCTTCTTTCTCCCCCTCCTCCTCTCTCCCCATTCCTCCTCCTCCATCCCCCCTCTTCCTTCCCCTCCTCCTCCTTCCCTCATCTTCTTTCTTCTCCTCCTTCTCTTCCTCCCCCCATTCTTTCACAGGGACCTTTGTCATATAACTTGGTTGCTTTGTGCTGCCTCCTCCTCCTTTTTGGTCAACATGTCCCAGTAGAGTTGAGACACTGGCTAGTCTGTGATTTCTCCAAGACACAGGGAATTCTCCATACATTTTCTAACTAAAGCCAACATTCCAGTTAATGCCAACGCTTTAAGCTCAGTATCATTGGGAAGACCAGCTGAGTCTATCAGGAATTCCCACTTGGTGGAGGCCACTATCTTAGTACCATAATGAACTCACCTCTGAGAGACAAGTCTCATTTTTTTTAGTGTCTCTTTGGACCTTTGGGATGGATTTCTTTTATCTTAAGGCAAGCACAACAGTGTGTCTCATGTGTGGGGACGGACCTCTTAAGTCACAGAAGTCATAGAACTATGGAAACTAGTACACTGTTTTTAAACTCCAAGAGTTGAAGTGGTTTTAGGGAAAGTCTGGAGTCTGATAAACAACAGACTCTACTTCATTTATCTATCAAAGTTAACCTGGTATTTCCGGGTTCAAAAGAATGAGCTTACAGGAATTAAAAAAAAATGCTGTTTCTTTTGTTTGTCTGCCAAGGTGAAATAAGTCCTCTCTGTATTTTCGTCTTCTCAAAATTATTCTTCAGTGGTTTGCAGATCTGCTCTTTTAGGTTCAATGATTAATCACATCAATTCTTCTGTTGCAGAGATGTAAACCTGTTTAAAGAGACCGAGGTATCAAAAATTCAGACCTTCTAGACCCGAGGTTCTCAGTGTTCCTACCGCTGCCACCCTTTAGTACACTTCCTCATGGTGATCAGGTGGATGGCGAAGGATGGAGAGTGGCAGGGATCTTGAGCACTCTGACAATTTAGAGGAAAGCTCACTCAGAGAAACCAGGATGGTTACCAAGATGTGAATCTTTGAGTTGTACCAGGAAGAATGGTTAGGCTCTAGCTATGCTACTACGGAGGAGAGGAGGGAGGGAGTATGTTCCTGCCCCAGGGGATAGCAGGAGAGAGGAGTCTTCTCTTTGGGATAACAAACAGACCAAGCCGAGCCACAACTACTGCAGCCTCCCCTTGCTACCTGTTGCCTAATTCAATGAACTTGGGCATCTTCAAGTATGTGTGTGGTGGGGAGGGTGAATTTCAGCTCCAATCTACATCCCCAGTCATTAACTCTCTGGCTTAGACTTCCATCATCACTATTCTTAATGCCTGAGGTGTATCAGATGTCAAGTGGGTGCCTGTTTATCGTTCAGATAACAGTTGCTGTTATTATCCCACTACTCTGCAAGGGAGCTATGTAATAGCTGCTCACCAAGCTTGTACTCATGAGGAATAAATCAGCCAACAGGAAAGGGAAATAATGTCGTTGAGGGACATGCTGTATGGGCACTTCTTCAATCCCACCTTGCTTAATACAGTCATGTGTAACTGATGCACGCAGCCGGTGGTCTTCAGCTTTGCACTGTACTTGCATTGAGAAGGGGGCAGGACATCACACCCAGGGCCGGCGTACAGTCAGTAAGCCTTATTTCTCACTTCAAGCTGATCTAGGAGAAATATGAGAATGGAGAACCTTCTGAAGTCACTGTGATGAGAGTTTAGAAATGTTCTTCTTTTCCTCTTGAAGGGAGTGTGTCAGTGAGACTGTTCAAGGAAAAGTGGATTTTGAATTGAACCTTGAAACACAGGGGTGGTTCTATTCATCGGGTTTTCTCGTGCTCACAGGACATACAGTCCCTTGAACAACACGGGGTTTGTTTTCCTCAGTGTGAAGTCATCAGCTGAACTGAAAGGTGACGGTGAAATCTCTTGTCTGGGAATGAGCCTCTTCCTCTCTGGCTTCGGCCTTTGTGTTGGCGTCTCGTATTTCTGTTCAGATACCTTAATAAATGGCCACAAATCTTTGTCTCTTAAGATCTGTCTAGATTGTTCATTAGTTTACTAACTCACAACATTATACGAAATGATGTTTTTCAGCATAAATTTTAGCCTGATGACTTCTCTTAACTCCCCGGGGGTTTTGATGTCTATTCCCCAGGATGAATTCAAAATTTATTCTTGGAAAAGGGTAATGTGGATCTCCTTGTCAGCACTGAACAGAACGTCTGGTCTCACTCCCGACCACCCTCTCATTACAGATGAGGAATATATCATAAACAGAGCCATAAGAAAGCCAGATCTAAAGGTGAGTAAATATATCCCGTCTCTGAGGTGCCAGAGAATTAAAGAATCGTTTATTTTATGTGTACGAGTTTACTTGCGTATATGTACTCAAAGATGCTTCAATGGTCAGTCATGGACTTAGGTTTTCAGTAATTCTGAGGAATAGCCTCAGAAATTTTCAAAAGGTAACCATTCCATTTTATGGCCTGAGATCAAACTTATCAGTGATGTCTTCATTCTGGCTTGTTGTAGGCTTGGCTTGTGGATATTTCGTTTGTATCATGTTCTCTGTTTTTTAGTCTGGGTTGATGTGAGCCCAGTGTGTGTGTCTGTGTCTGTGTGTGTGTACTCTCATTCTACACACAGTTTGTTGTTTACAATGTATCCAACACAGATCATCAAATTTGTGCAATGAAAACTGTCAGCATCCTTCACTTAGTGCACTTTGTACCCTAAAGTCAGGGGGCTTGTAGACTTACTCTGAGGCTGTGAGGACGGAGCCTGAAATGCTGGAGCCAAGACTCTAGCCTCTGGAGTGATGAAATCAAAGCCATTGTCAGGAGCAAAGCAATGGTGATAATAATACCTGAATTTCTTCAGGAAGACCTGAAAATACTTATTGTGATGAGTATTAAGCACTCACGGAGCACAGCTGTGGCTGGTGGCTCAGTTTGCAGGGACCACAGGGGACATTCAAAGGAATTTAAGCTGTAAAGGAAGAAACTGGAGGTTCCAGTCTGGGCTGTGTTGGCTAACAAGCCCCAGGGTCGGTTACTTTCAAATGTTCTTTCCTCCCTGTGTTTGACAGCTTATGAAGGGCACATTTTTCCCAGTGGCAATTTGTTCCAGTTTCATATGGAAAATCGATTGGAAATAGGCATGTTTTCAAAGAATTTCTTTTGTAACAAATCTCATTGGAATTTTTACAAATTATAACATTTAGCATTTTTGCTTGACTTCCAGAAAGAGGACGGAGGGAGGGAAGGAGAGAGAGAGTGCTATATGATCACTGAATAGAATTATGATTCAGTAAAAATTTGGCATTGGCATTTAGAGATTTAAACTGTATTTTCTAGCTGACATGTGCTTTTACAGTAATTTATTTTACAAAAATGTACTGAATACTTTCATTAAACACCAGTTAGAGGCTTTTCCCAGCTTCAAAATGTACCTGATGGTTGACTATAACATTAATAAATGTAGACTACACAGAAAGGAGCTGAACAGAACTTGGTCAGTAATCTGGTCAAATGCTAAAATTTATTCCTGGAGAAACTGAGGCACAGGAAAAGATAGTTGAAGTTCTCAAGGACACAAATAGAAGAACAGCTAAACCAGGAAGCCTTGAGTGGTGTTCTTCAATTTCAGCTGCACGATAGAATAACCTGGGGAAATTTAAAAATATTTATGCTCAAAGTACACTGCAGACAAATTAAATCTCGTGGCCACAGGACCCAAACAGCAATATTCTTTAAAGCTTTCTGGGTAATTCTTCTAAGCACCCTGGGCTGATAACTATTACCCCACAGCAAACCCAGAGCCCCTCTGCTTCTCTTTGTGCTTACTGAGGTCGCCAGTTCTTGGAATTTGTATCACCATAAAAAACTGCTTAAGGGAATCGGAAGAATGGTCATAAGCAAGAATCTCTTTTCCTTTCCTCTGCCAAGACCCACAGAGCCCTACTCTCCAGGGTACACTTGACCGCAACAGGCTCCTCTTTCTCCTTGCAGCCGCCTTGCTCTTCTTCATCATGTCTTCTCTAGGCTATTCTACAAACCCATTGTCTGCGAGGCAAGGAGGCTCCTGACTCATGCTAGCATCTGGGTTGCTCACAATGTAGCCCTAGTTTATGCCCCCCCCCAGCCTTATCGATCACTCTGCAATCAAACAGGCCTGTTTTTTTTCTTGCTTCTTGCCTCTCAACTAACTCATTGACTTACTCTATTCAGTCTTCATTAGACCAAAATTCTTCCTACCCTTTAACATACAGGTTCTGATGTTATCTCTTCCATGGTGCCTTCAGCCACCTGTCTTTTCTCTATTTCTGCAGTATTTTAGGGCAACATATTAATGTCACTATATATAGATGTACTATTATATATTTATTACAGATGTTTCTCTGGCATACATATTGGACTACAAAACATAACTTTTATCTTGTGTCTTATTTCATTATTAGTTTGCAAGGTAGTGAAATGTTCAGACTGCATTTTATTCACTCTCCTATTTATCCATATGGTGAAGCGTGCTGGCCAGAAGATGACTTCTAATAAAAATGTTGTTGGTGTAGAGGAGTAGGGGATGGAAAGTTAGGGAAAGAAAACAATTTAACATTATATCTAGTCCCTGGCTCTCCCATTGCTTCTGCCACAAATGTCTCCTTAGCCCACGAGTTTCTGTGTGTGCCCTGATCTTCAAACTGGAGACTCTTGTAATACTTTTTTTTTTCTTTTTGTAGGTGAGATACATAAAAGTGCAGAAAATAAGATATGTTTGGAATAACTTAGAAGGACAGTTTCAAAAAATTGGGTAAGTTGCTTCCGCAAATGCATCCAAAGAAGGCAGGCACTGTTTTGCAAACATCACCGTCACTGGATTCTCTCTATTGTTTTAGCTCCCTGGAAGACTGGCTCAGTTCTGCAAAGATACATCAAAAATTCGGATTAGGTCTGACATCAGAAGAACAGGAGATCAGGTACTACAGGCACTGTGTCTATACTAGCTCCAAAGGGCTGTGATTGGTTAGCCAGCCCAGTAGGCAGTCTTGATTCACTAATATCAAAAAAGATGTGTCCAATGCATGATCTCATACATCTTCAGAGAAACCCCCTCCCCTTTTTTGATGGGATTGGGGGTAGAACAGGTATGACCACAAATCCCGTAGAAGATATGTGCAGTGTGAAGCTCAGAAAGATTTCATGGCTTGAACAAGGTCACAAAGATGGAAACACACACACACTCTCTTTCTCTCTTTCTCTCTCTCTCTCTCTCTCTCTCTCTCTCTCTCTCTCTCTCTCTCTACCACATAAACACACACACCACACATGCATGTGCACATACAAGCACACTGATGTGGGAGTGTCATATATCAATCTGTTGATTTCATTGGTTAATTAAATAAAGAAACTGCTTGCCCATTATATCTAGCCTCTTCTCGGCTAACTCTCGCACCTGGACTAGCCCATTTCTAATAATGTGTGTAAGCACCCCAAGGTGCACTTACCGGGAAGATTCTAGCCTACATCCATCCTGAGTCGGAGCTTCATTGCGTGTGTCTCTGAGAGCAGAGCTATCTCGCGTCTGTCTCAGGAGTCTTACCTCACTTCCTCTTCCTCCTGTTTACTCCTCCCACCTATGTTTTAACCTATCAGGGCAAGCAGTTTATTTATTTAATTAACCAATGAAATCAACAGATTGACATATGACACTCCCACATCACTTCCCCTTTTTCTGTTTAAACAAAAAAGAAGGCTTTAACTTTAATGGAGCAAAATTACATATAACAAAACAGTTATCAAGTAAAAATTACAATAATCTATATCATAACTAAGGAAAACTATAGCTAATTATTCTTAACTCCATCAAAGACTCCAGAAAGATACAATATTACCTAAGCAAACAAGAAATAAGCAACTTTCAAACTCTAGAAATGACAGAGACATCTTGCTGCTTGGACAGTCACCCAAAGTTCCTCTGTACCATTGGGGTATCCATCTTCGGCCTACAGGCCCATGGTTTCCAGCAGACATTTCCACAAAGCAGGAAATTTCAAAGGCAGTCACTATCTGCTTGTCCTGAAGAATGTCTTGCAGACTCTTTCATGAATCAGGAACCCCGAAAGATCATCTCACCTTTAGGCAAGTTCAGTAGTCCTCTCTGTAGGTTCTCTGTGTCCAGTTTATGCAATAGTCCAGGCAAGAGCAGTTTTCTTGCGCAAATGGCTATCAGACTTCATAAGGATCCTCTTCGATGCCCATCTTCCTCTTGAAGTAGATTGGTGATGCCAGGAGGAGAGCGTCTCATTGTCATGAAAAGTCCTAAGTTATTAAAACATTTAGTAGCATATTCCATAGTCTTTGAAAGATATGAAGAATGCCGATCTAACTGAAATATATATCTATATATCTAGAAAATCTAACTAACATGACTACAAACTTGACTATTATTAATGATTATCCATTAACAACCTATATACATTACATTTTTAAATGAACTTCACAATCACAATACCTTAGTCAAGATCAGAAATACATATACATATAACAAAATTGACCTTAAATCTCTATCAATAAAGCAAAATCTATATTAATGCAAATTATTCATATCTATATCATATCCCCCTTTAAATGTAAAAGAACATTTATAAACCATATTTGGGAACATGGGCACAGTTTTTCCTATCCAAACTGCTTCCTGCTGAATGGGGGCGTCGTTAATTAGGTCTTTCATGGTATAACCTGTGTGCTAGGTTCATCTCAGTCTGCAGTTCGGCAGTTGAGTGAAGTAATTTTCTGAAGGTGTTCACTGCAACCTTTCAGGAGGGCGTGGTCCATCATACCATATTTGAATAGAAACAATGAACAGACTCTCACCCTCTGTGAAAACAAAATAGGAAACTCCTTTCGAAAGCATCAGTCCTTAGATCCAAATTTCAAAGTCAAAGCATCAAAATCTCTAAGTTGGATTAGTTCAGCAGCATTTATAAACAAATATCTTTTAGCATCTGTTGCTCCTTCCTCAGCATTCAAACAATTCAAAGAGAGCATAATAGCATACAGTATCAATATTCTCTGTGTATTTTCCATCTTTGTGTGCTTTATTTTAATCTCTATTTCGTTTATTTTTACTTTTATTTTATATTCTCTGTATCTTTGTCCTGGAAAAACTCTGACCAGGCTGTCCTTGAACTCTCAGAGATCCGCCTGTCTCTGCCTCCCAGGCATTGGGGATTAAAGGCGTGTGCTACCACACCTTGAAGTCACAGAGGTCAATCTCCCTCTGCCTCCCAAGTGTTGGGATTAAAGGTGTGTACTACCACACCCAACTACTCTCTTTCTTCCTTGTTTTTACTTTTAAGAACTTTTAGCTTGCATATATTTTTAACACACTGTAAATCATTTAAACATTTTCTTTATCTTTGAATCTCTCTTTACTGTATATCTCTCTTTTTCTGACCACAAAAGTCTTTAATTTACTGAGCAATATGGGTAGGATTAAAGCCCTGGCCTTGCCAGTTTGATCCAGTCCTTTCCTAAGTTTTCCAGCCTCATGGCTGAGGTACTGGCTGTAGCCATGTTTACTGCCACAACTCTATGGCATTTCAAGTTCCCTGCCAGCAAGCGAGCTTCAGCAGCCTGTGCTTGCAAACCGCATGAACCGCCTGTGTAAAAGAGTCAGAGTTTGCCGTGGCAGGACAGCCCAGAAAGCCAGCATTTTTAAATGGCACAGCTTTTTTCCTGCTACAGCTGAAAACTGAAAAGCATGCGTTCAGCTTTTTGTCAACACCATTTAAGTGTTTCATGGCAGGACCTCTTAATAAGCTGCAGGGTTTTGCAGCTAAAGCTGAGTCAGGAAGCCTTCTTAGATGAGAGTGCTTGCTTGCCTCTAGCAAGCAGAGTAGACTCGAAAAATTGTTGCTACCAAGAAAACATGCATGCTTTACTCTTTCCCAAGCTTTCTCAGGCTTTCAGTGGATTCAGTTGTCCACATGTCTGGGTGCCATCTGTTGAAATCGATGTGGGAGTGTCATATATCAATCTGTTGATTTCATTGGTTAATTAAATAAAGAAACTGCTTGCCCTGATAGGTTAAAACATAGGTGGGAGGAGTAAACAGGAGGAAGAGGAAGTGAGGTAAGACTCCTGAGACAGACGCGAGATAGCTCTGCTCTCAGAGACACACGCAATGAAGTTCCGACTCAGGATGGACTTAGGCTAGAATCTTCCCGGTAAGCGCACCTTGGGGTGCTTACACACATTATTAGAAATGGGCTAGTCCAGGTGCGAGAGTTAGCTGAGAAGAGGCTAGATATAATGGGCAAGCAGTGTTTAAAAGAATACAATTTGTGTGTTGTTATTTCGGGCATGAGCTAGCAGGCGGCCGGGGTGCTGGGGACGCAGCCCCGCCGCTCCTATTTCAACAGCACACATGGTGGGGGAAACTGGCTGAGCTCCACAAGGTCAAAAAGATGGAAGCACACACACACACACACACCGCACATGTATGTGTTCATACAAGCACACATGGTGGGGGAGACTTGCTGTGCTCCACATAATACCACTCACAGTGCTTTAGATCGAGACCTTTCGAGGTGTGTGCGTAGCTCCACCATTCCAAATCAATCACTAGCAGAGGAACAGGGTTTGGAGTGGGCACTTGATTGTTCAGAATCTGTGGCTTTGAGCAAATATCTTTTCCATTTGGGTCTTACTCTCATAGCCATAAAATGAGGAGAAAAGGGCTGGAGATGCGGTTTGGCTGCTAAGGGCACTTCCAGGTGACCTGGGTTTGGCTCTGAGCACTTAGATCAGGCTCTTCACAACCACAGGAAACTACACTTGTGGATGATCCATTGCCCTCTTCTGGCATCATGCACAATTTCACACACACACACACACACACACACACACACACACACACACACACACACACCATAAAGCAGGAGGGTAGAGACCTATTACTGGTACTTGGGGCAGATGGAGTCCATTGCAGCCTCAGTATTGCCTGCATGCTTGTAAGCAATGCAGAATCCCGGTATGCCCCTTACTCCTACTGAAGCAGACTCTTCATTTTCGTGAGATTACCCAAATTATTTGTGTTTACATAAAAATGGAGGACCATAGTGAATGCATTTTGCAAAGCTCTTTTATCTGAGAGTCTAAACGGAAGGCCCAGAGAATGGTTAGTATTCTCCACAAGAAAAGTGTTCATAAAGGCCGTGTCTCTGCATAATGGAAATGTCCCAATTCTGGGATTATTAGGTAGTGGGATGTATAAGTCCCATGTTGAACTTTTTCTGAGAATCAAGGAGTTTTCTGTTCACATTAAAGCAAACATTCAGCCTCACTGAACTGAATACGGGCATCAACAGATATGGAATTTCCGTGCCACTACAAATATTCAATCTTCATGATTTCCCCATTCTATTTCCATGGACTAGTGGAGGGGGAGAGAAAGAGTTGAGAACATATGAGTTCTGAAAGCATTTGGGATAAAGTAGCTAATATTAGATACCGAAAGTACTCCTTAGGGGGAAATATTTAGACTTCAGGGAGTGTAGTTCATGATCTGGTTTTCTGGTTTTGCTCCATGACCCCTCACATTCTTCAGTTACGTTGAGACATGTGGGTGTGCTATATAACAAGAGACACTTCAGTTGACCCCGGAAAGTGAGAAAAGGAACGTGGAACAGACTTTTTTTTTTTTTTTTTTTTGAATGTGCAGGGAGCTAGTTTTCTTTCATTGCTGACTGAGTGCTCTGTGGTCTCTCTCTGTAGGAGGTTAATATGTGGGCCCAATGCTATTGATGTTGAAATCACACCTATTTGGAAACTGCTCATCAAAGAGGTAATTTCTCCAGTGTTTTGCCCTGACATTGGGTGGAACATGATGAATTTTTGTCTGGCCAGTTGAGGATGCTGCTTGTTACTAAGATGTCTTAAGAGAATGCCAACCATGCTTTCCGGACATGCCATGCGCTCTCTTCCTTCACGCTGTGTACACACTGCACACTCCAGTGCAGGCTGTGGCCCTCATGGGTCCTCTTTTTATTTGATGATTTAGATGAATGTGGGGGTTTCCCCTTTTCTTAAAATACTGTGCTGCTTAGCTCATTTCAGTTCTATGAAACCAAAATCACATTTATTTTAGGAACAAAAAATATTTTTCTTAGACAATGTATACAGTTACCTCAGTATCCAAAACAGTAAGGAGAAAGCCATATCTGTTTAGCCTTCCTAAGCTCTGCTGATCTCAATGTACATGTGAGAGGGAAAGAATGGCTTGACCATCATTTACTAAGGTAAAAATGCTCTCTTGTGCTTTTATTGTTGGATTTATTATTTTTAAACCATACAGCAGTCCTTTGTGTATTGCTGATATCCCATCTCCAGTTATCTTTGCCTTAAAAAGGCTTCCTGAATTCAAGATCCTTTCTCAATATTTCTAAACATGTTTGAGAATGACAGAAAGTAAAGCAAATTGCTTGAGAAAGGTTCTGTGGGCTTCCTCTCTCACCAGAAGCCAGGACTTCTGTTCCTGTGAGCAACTACAATGAATCTGAGAAAAACACAACCCATTTTTAACTAAGTTAGGACTGCAATCATTGATGTTGATGTCTGTTCTCTCTCAGTGACCTAGATGTGTGGTTACTGCTTGCCCCACCAGCGTAGCTCCCTACTTATGGAAAAAGGCAGTCTTATTTTCATCCACCAATAAAAAGTTCATTAATGGCATTGTTTGTGTCATTTTGTCATAGAGGGGACACTAGACGGGGTAGTTTAATTCTGCACACCTGAGTATGTCACCTTTCTGGAGTCCAGGAAGTATAAATGGGAGGCGAAACATCTACTCTGCATTGATTCCTCTGATGGTTGCCACAATGGAACGTGAAGAGCAACTTTGTAGATTGCCAAGTGTAGCCGTGATTAAAATAAGCGTTCCGGGCTTAGACCACTTCAAGGGTTTAGATTTTTGGCTCCATGACAATCATAGCTGTATGACCTTGAGCAAATTTCTCAAGATCTGAGGCTCTGTGTCCTTATCTTCATAATAGAGATAAGTACTGACTTCTGTTTAATGAGGTAATTATGGGAAAGAAATGAAAAGATTTAGGTGACGTGGCTCAGCACATTCTCTAGTATGTGGAACCTGTTGATCAAATACAGCAATAAGAAGAATAGCATAGCGCGCAGGGTGATTGATGTCCCCGTGCCAGTTACGAAAACAATGAACAGCTCTGTGTGAAGCCCAAATGCCATTCTTGTCTTTCTGTCTTTATGTCTGCTAACAGGTTCTAAATCCGTTTTACATCTTTCAACTCTTCAGTGTCTGTTTGTGGTTCAGTGAAGATTACAAGGAATATGCCCTTGCCATCATCCTCATGTCTGTCATTTCCATAGCTTTGACCGTGTATGATCTCAGACAGGTGAGTTTCCCTTGGTCGTGCGGTTGGCTTCACCAGTTTGTTCTTCTACGAGAGTCTTGAGACAGCGTTGCCCCATCCACGTGAAACAAGCTTATGTTTATGAAAGCAGAGCAAAGCTGCCGCCGTCCAGCAGTGACCCCTTTCTCTTGCTGCAATTCTAGTCCTTCAGAAGACATAGGAACCTGTGTTGATATACACTCCTTGATCTTTCTGTTTGTTTGGTGTCTGCCTACTAAAGTTCTAGTTCACCACTTGGGTTCCAGTACACTTATAGCAGGGGGTCTAGGTGCTGTTGGAAGAAAACCACACAGCCCAGATGAGTTGATCACATATGAACCCATGAGTACCAACTTCCTTCTGGCAAGTTTTCTGCACACCCTGATCAAAGTGTTCTTCCACGTTGTAAAAATACACTTCAAGCGGTCTTTCTTCAGAGGTGCCCATCTTCTCATCTTTGCTTTCTCAGCAGACAACCTTACAAACCCTGTCTCCACATTGATAAAAGCCTAGTATGAAATTTGCTCAACTCCCCACTCTCTATTGCCAAATGCTCTAATCTCTGCAGCCCTGGCTCTGCCTCCCTCTCGCCACAGTAAAAAAAAATGCCTAAGATATCATCATCTGTCTGCACCCAGACACCTGCTCTTCCCTTTAGGGTGTTTGTGCAACCCACAGGTGACTCTCCTCTGTGGGCCTTCCCAAGAGATTCCATGTTCAGCATTCTCAAGCTTCGTCAATCTTAAGCACAAAACTCTAAGAAAGGAACCTTTTCTCTTTGCTCTGCACCCAGCTTCAGTTGCTGCTAAGGCTTCCTTCTTCCTTTTACTACAAATCTTGACTTTTTTATATCCTCTCTCATGCTCTAAACAGTTTTCTTTCACTCTTTACGTGCTGACATGATTTCTTCCCTCATGCTCCCATCTAAACAACTTTTGTTAACGGCACCAACATAATCCCAAAGTCTACAGGTAATTTGAAATGAAATAAAAAAAACATTTAAAATTAGCTAGTCATTTTCTCTTGTACAAGGAACAATATGCGGGTATGTTAAATAATTTAAGGCAGAGAAACACCGTAAATAAAAATAGGATCCCTTTCCACTGAAAGAATCACCAGTGTTCAGGCTGGACTTTTAGGACCTACTGGGGTCAGATGTTCCTTACATTTTAGCATAATACACACACACACACACATTTTTCAGAATAAAAGTATACCATAAGCACTATATTGCAGTTGCATTTTAACTAAGTATATCTTTAATATTGTTCCATATCAACACAGATATTTTCCTTAGATCTAATGTAGTTTTATAGTTATGTGCTGACTATTTTGACTGCTGATCGATTCTTAGGTGTTTCATAGTCTTTTGCTACTAAAGCAAAGCAGCAATGAGAACTTTATATAAGGTTTTTCACCCTTTATATCTATAGTAACTTGTATTACATAAAAGCATGTGGCTAGTTTATTGTTTGTAAATTTATTTATCTATATGACTAAGTGACTAAAATATCTAAATATTTTAATATATATTTTAAAAATATACCTTTAAGAAAGTTTACTGACAGCAAGAGTTATGTGTCTACTGTTTCCCCTTCTATCTTCTCTCTTAACATAAACTAGGGACATAAAAGCTGCTAGTGAATGCAGAAATCAATGAAAGGATAAGTTAGTAGCATAATGCTCTCTGACCGTATCTGATTGTACTGAATATTCTTATGGCATATTTATCAGATTTAAAAACAATTCAGAGTGTCATTTAAATATTCTATGACAATTTCATGTATATATATATATATGTATTTCATATGTATATATTGGTCACTGTGATTTCTCCACCCCATTACCTTCTCTCATTCTTCCCCATCCCACTGAAACCGTTTCTCCCACAAGGCCCTCTCCTCCTTTGATGGTGTGTGTGTGACTCACTGGCTTATTAAGGTTGCCTGTGTAAATTTGGATAGGTGTTATTTTCTGGAGCATAGGCAACTTACCCAGTGACTATATCCCTGAAGAAAACTACACTCTCAATTCCAGCAGCCATTAACTTCCCACAATTCTCCTGGGAGAGGCAGAGCCTTGTGAGCCTGTCCCCTTAGAGAGTGTCTCAAATAATCATAGTAGGATAAAAAAATTAAAACCTGAAATGATTGGAAACTTAAACAGGTCATTCACCCAATGCTTTCGTATTAAATATGGAATAAAACCTATTTCTTTATTTTTGTCTCTTGCTGTGATTCACTCTCAATGTGATTAAATTATCAAAAACATCACCAGTGGAAAGATGATCTCTTCCACCAGGATCTCCAGCTGGCAGCCTAAAGCCCTCCATGTTGACAGAGGGCTTGCTCGATTCTGAGCGCCATGCTGGGGTCTGTACTTAAATAGATAAACGTTGTTTGTTTTCCTTCTCTTTGCAGCAGTCTGTAAAGCTGCACCATCTTGTCGAATCACATAATAGCATAACAGTTTCTGTATGTGAGCGAAAAGGTAAGTTCTGCTCTTTTATACCTATGTGTTATATCCACAGGCCATCAGAAAGTGACCCGGCTTTGGTTTTATGATCCTTTGTACTAACTCATCTGCATGTGTATTGTTCTCATACATTTGCTTAGAAAGAGGAATCTGAGATCTATTCATCATAACAAGGAAACTCACTTTATAGAGGTTGAGTTAGCATGGCAAACCAAACATACCTGTAAGGTACATAACTTGGTAGATTATGACATATGTGTATACTCACAGAAGTATTGAACCCATCAAGCTGACAGGAGGACTTATGGCCTACAGTTGTCTGAGTCCACTTGTCCTTCCTCACACTTTGCCTCCCTCATACACAAGCAATCATGCATCTGTATTCTGTTACTACAAGTTAACATCTCTATTTAGAATTGTACGTGAATGGTATTGTATAAGATGATTCTTTTGTCTTTTATATTATATTTTGAATTAATTTGTCAAGAGGAGAACAAAGTTCACAGTGTAAGATTCACCAGCTTTTGTTAAGAGTATTAATACTACATTATTTTTTATTCCCTAAGGTATACCATTAGATGGGTATACATTTGTTTAATTCATCTGAGGATGACATTTTTCGGGCTATCTCATTTTTTTGTTGTTGTTACAAACCTTAGTGCTGTGAACAGTCAGGTGTGGGTCCTTCCATAGACATGCTCTGTCATTCCTTGTGTGCACCCAGTTACAGAGCAGCTAACCTTGTGGTAGATGCTCAACATTATAAGAAGATAATGAATTGTTTTCCAAAATGATTATAGCATTTCCATTCCCTCTTGCTGCATAAGACAATCTCATTTCCACATTCCTGCCCCCACTTCGTATGGCCAATCTAGGTAATTTTAGCCACTTTCATTTGAGGAAGCATCTTACTGCTTTAATTTGCATTCCTGCAATGGCTAGTGGCCCTGAACATCTTTTAAGCGGTTTATGTGGGACTCACATATCTCTTCTGAAGGCTCCATTTGTGTCTTTTGTTAAGTAGATGGTCTTATGATTAAACTGTAACCCTGACATTAGCCTGCACTCAGACATCTACTCTCAGTCTACGATCCATCTCCTCATTTTCTTCACAGCATCTTTCAAAGGGCAAAGGCTTTTGCATTTCTTAAAGTCCAGTCAATGAGCCTTTTCCTTTAAGGGTTATATTTCTAGTCTAACTTCTTCGGCATCTTTGCAGATTCCAAGGTCATCGAGCTTCTCTATATAGTTTTAAGTTTTAGTTCCAATTTGTGGTTTCACCATTCTGCTTTGTGTGCTTTAGACCCATGTTCACTTTTCTCAATCAGGTATTTAAATTCTCTGATGCCGTTTCTTTAAGAAGACGGACTTTGCACTAATGGGTTGCCTTTGTGCCTTAGCTAAGAGCTTGTTGTCCATGAAGGTGGGCCACTTTCTGGACTCCAAGGTTTGTTCTTTCCTTATCCTATCAGGGTCACACAATGTCATTTATAACATGACCTAAATAAGCAATGTTAGTGTTTCACTTTTTTTCTCTTTCGGTGCTGCTTTGATGTATCAGACCCCACCTTTGGGTTAATATGGATTGTTAATTTGGAACAATCTAGCATCACCATGGAGACAAGCTTCTGGATGTAGCAATGAGTAATTATGTAGATCAGGTTAGCCTCAGCATGTCTGTGAAAAATTATTATTATTATGTTAACTGAGGTGAGATGACTCACTTTGACAGTGGGTGGCGTGACTCTGACCTAGACTGAGTAAAAAGGAGAAAAGCTGAACAGAAGTAGTACTCTTTTTTTCTCCTTGACTAGAAGCAATGTGGCCAGCTGCCTCAAGCTGCCAGACTACTTCCGTGGTTGGACTGCATTCTCTCACCCTGTAACCTGAAACAAAGTCTTCCCCCTTTTAAGTTGCTTATTATCAGGTATTTTTGTCACAACAAGGAGAAAAGCAATTAATACAGAAAATTGGCACTGCGGCATGATGTTGCTCTGATAAATATGACCATGTGGATCTTAGGTTTTTGAGATTACTCTGTGCCTAGAATACGGAAGAGCCTGGTACTTTCAGGTAGAAAAGTCCTAGCACATTGGAAACAGAGTTCAATGGGTCATTCTGATGGGAATCCATGAGACAAGAAAAGCTGAGTGGAACAGAGAGTGCTTGCCTGGCTCATGAGGTTTCAGAGAGGAACAAGGAGTCCATCAGAAATTGGGCTAGGGGCCATTCATGTGACAGTTAGGCCAAGGAATCTCGTTTCATTCTACCCATGTCTGGAGAACCTGAGTGAAGTTGAATTCAAACGTAATGGAGTAAATAGTTAGATGGAGGATATTTCTTGACAGGAAAGCATTCATTGGCTGTTTCATGGCTACTGTTTACTTCACTTATCCATGCTACAGTGAAATGGAGCAGAAATTTGGGCAGAAGGATGCAAAACTATGCAGTTGATTGGGGAGGAAGAACTTTGGAGCCACAGTACATACTGAAAAAGAGACTAACTTTTAAAAGAAATATCTTTTTCTACATTGGGGCAATAAGAAATGTACCTTGATGGCAAGACTCCATTCATCAAAGGTTGAAACTTGAAATGTGAACTTATTTGAAAGGAAGAGAGCTGAAATTGAGACTACAGCTAACAGGAATTCCTGCTCCTTTAAATCAACTGCCTAAAGAAAGTTCTTTGCAGGGTCCTCACATAGACGCTAATAGAGCTGGAGTCCAAAGAGACCAGCTTATAGCTTAAGCTGGCAGAAGAACTTGGCAGCACTGTCCATATGTTATTGATTCTGAAGGCATGAAAGTTGCAATGATGAGGGGGTCATAGAATCCATGATCATGGTCCATTGTTCCCTAGAGCTGCTGCTAGAGCTAGGAAATGTGTGACAAGGTCAGAGTCTTTGCAAGGATCCCTCATGAGGGCACTGGTTGAATCTGGAGCATCTAAGTGTCAGCAGATAAACCAGGATGCTAGGACCATGGTATATCTGATGGGGAAAGCTGCAGGCATGGAGTAGAATTGGCCTAAGAAAGAGGCCATGTGTGCTGTAAGTGCCAGAAATAGACAGCGGGGCTGCCCAAGCCCTGTGGAGCCCATAGGATTACACCATGAGCCACAGGTGCTGGATAGGGAGCTGTAGGGTTTGAGATCTGCCCCGCTGCCTTTAGATCATACTTTGCTTTCAGCATTCCTTCCTGAGGACCCATTCTTCTCTTGGCAGTTAGAATGTTTATGGCAGTGCCTCTCAACCTGTGTGTCCTAACGCCTTTGGGATTCGAATGACCGTTTCACAGGGGTCACATAGAGAGATCCTGAATATCAGATATTTACATTACAGTGTGCAACAGTAGCAAAATTAAAGTTATGAAGTAGCAATGAGATAATTTTATGGTATTGGGGGGTCACCACGACTTGAGGAACTGTATTAAGGGGTCACAGAACAAAAAAGGTTGAGAACTACTGGTTTATGGTGTGATATTGCATGCTAAAAATATGTAGCTCGTAATTAAAAATGTGAACCTTTTAAACATAACTTAAGAGTTGGTCTTAATGCTTAGGTTAGACTTGGACTTTGGGTTTTTGAATAATGCTGGAACCCGTTAAAGACTTTGGGGACTTTTAGAGACAGACTAAATGCATATCACATTTTGAGTTGAAAAGGAAACGTCCTACTGGTAAGAGTGGAGTGTTACGACTTAAAATGGTGTGCTCAAGCGACAAGTTGATCAGAGATGGTTTGTGACAGTTAATACTACTGCCAACTTGACAAGCTCTGAAGTCACCCAGGAGTCACGTCTATGATGGATGATCTCGAGTAGTTCTGTTTTTGAGCATGTCCATGAAATCCTCATTAGGCTAAGGTAGGTGGGTTGTTCTACCTTAACCATGTCTGGCACCCTTCCAAGGGCTGGCTTCCTGAGTGGAATAAAAAGGAGCAAGCCAGTTGGATAGCAGTATTCACCTCTATGCTTCCTGACTGTGGGTGCACTGTGACTAGCTCTCTCTGGCGTTCACCACTGTGATCTCCTCTTCATGATGGACTGTCTTCTCTTGCGCTGTAACCCTCCCTCCCTCAAGCTGATTATGGTCAAATATTTTGTTGTAAAAGTGAGGAGTGACCATCATAAATATAGACTCCTTTCTTTTCAAAATGACTCAGGAAACGGTTTCTTTAGTGGTTTACTTCTTTAAACTGTGAGGAGATTTTGATTGGTACTGTGCTGAATCTTTAGGTCGGTTGTAGAAAATGACCATATTTATAGCTCTGGATATTTTCTGCATGGATGTAGACTGCTTTAGGAGTCCTTTGATTCCCCTCATCTGTCGTTTGCTGTTGTCAGTACGTGAAGGTTGCACATTCTTTCTCAGATTCATTCTTAAGTCTATCTGAGCTCTGGTGCTATTATAAATATTTTTAAAAGCAAATATTTGTTCATTCTCTGCTTATCTCTGGCGTGCATTGCCTGAGAGTGCTCAGCTGGAGTATCAGGTGTCTCATTTTTGTCATGTGAGTCTTTGTTCGTAGGCATTTTCCAGAAGCATACTCGGTGAAGAAGTTAAGGTACAGTGAAGTGTGAGTTCTTAATGACACTTACAGATGGAGTTTAGGACCACAAATGCTCTGCTTTGCTGTGAGGATCCTACTTGTGTCTCCACTTTATGTTGGAAGTTCCAGTTCTCAGAGAACCAAGAGTGGCTCATCTGTTTTGTCCTCCTACATACAGTAACCTCAAAATAATACACAGACCTTCGCAGCAATGAAGCGATTCTGAAAAACAATTCCCAAGGTTTTGAAGAGTCCCCCACTCCAATTGTGATAGCTCATTAGAAACAGAGCCCAACATACAATTTGATTAAATAAATTATGTTTCAATATCATTCAAAATAGTCCTCTGCATGGCTCTGCCAACACTGTAATAGATTCATTTCACTCATTTGTCTTAGGGCTTAGTGTCAACTTTTCAAATTTACTTTTATTTTGCATAGATACTCTAAAATTATCCCAATGTTTTAAAATTTAAATTAATAAGCTAGAAGATACTCAGGCGAGTTCGACTTTTTTTCTCTCCCCCTTTGCCTTATTTATTTATCACAATCACTTTGGCTACTTTTGAATTTATTCTTAAATTTAGAAATATTAGCAAATTATATAAAAAGTAATAGCTTATCGTATGCATACAAAAGAGATTACATAATCACACTGCCTTTTTTATGAACAAAGGCATACCAAATTTAACTATTAGTTACACATCTGTGATTCCATGGGCCTTTTATATCAGGATATTTACGCATTCTTCATTCCTTAGGATTTATAGTCCTCTCACGTGGAGGAACCATTATTATTTCAGTCAGTCCTCAGTTGAGTATTTCCTCACTCTTACACCACCATAAATAATGCTGCAGAAAAGCATTTCTATATATGTTTTTCATATCTTCATCAGTATGTCTTTAGTATAGATTTTGAGAAGCAACATTTCTGGCTTAAAGAATAAAGGGACACATAGTTTGGCTAGACAAATATTGCCAAATTTCATTCAGTGGAGATCGTGCCAGCTTGCATTTAGATAGAAATGTGCGCGTGCCCATTTCCTCAGAGCTTTGCCAGCAGAATAGGCTGGCAGATGACTGAATTTTCTAATTGGAGAGGTAAGCAATATCATCTCATGCATCTCTGCCCTCCTGCTGTTTTTCTACAGGGAAACTGTAAAAAGAGATCATTTCTATTTCTCAGAAAGACTTAAAAACAAGTTGCCGAGATTATAGAGATGGATCAGTTAATATAGCAATTGCTAAGCAACCGTGAGGACAAGGGTCCTGCTCTTCAGAACCCATGGAAAAACTGGGCACATGTGGAAGCCACCTGAAATTCCAGTGTTCCTAAAGCAGAGGCAGGGGATCCCTGGGGCAAACTAGCTCGTCAGTATCATCAGCCCTAGGTTCTGCAACAGATCCTGCCTCAACACATCGAGTTAAATGACACTTGATGTCAGCTTGGAGTTTGCACGTGCACATCCACATATTCGCACATGTATGCATCCATCCATCCACGCGCAAACATGCAGACACAGATGCACATATACCACACATACATATAGACACAAAAGGAAAAGGAGAATGAACTGTTGACATGTGGTTCCACAATTTCAACATAGTCGAGTGTGTATTTTTTAGGACTAGGACATCCTCCTGAGGAAACTGAAGTGTCATCAGGAAGCTAACTGACAACGCTTGGTCTGCTCTTTGTTATGTTTTCTCGGTAATGCTGTTTGTAAGAAAGGGATCCAGGATCACACGATGGTGTTATTTGCCATATATCCTTAGTATTTTTCAGTTGTTTCTTCTATGCCCATATTCTCCCAGTCTGGTTATTTTGTAAAATGTCATTATGTTTGAATTTGGCATTTTACAGTCATGATAGTGTATGTGTTCCTTCTTATCAGGATGTCCATAATTTAAATTTGTTCTATTACTAATGATGATAAGTTAGGTTACTTAATTATATGGTGTGTGCCAGTTCTTTTCTTTTTAAAGTTTGCTCTTTTTCCCTTTGTAATTAATAGTTATTTTGTTGAGAAATATTTTGAGACTGTATAAATAGACTATCTTCATCAAATTTTCACCCACTACTGATGTTTCTTTACTTAATTATTACTTTCACACTTGATAAAGAAAGACTTTCTAATTTGAACTTCTTAATTATTTAATGGCCATTTTTGCTGCAAGGAAAAAAATCTGTTTTTCTTTTTACTTATATACCCATAAGTAACCCATAACCTATGCCATTATGGATGAATGAAGTCCTGCTTGTTCAATGACTATGTTATTCTTTATTTTTATTTACTTTGTTAAAATCTTTTCAGATTTAGGCAACCAGCCCTCTTATGTGGTTTTGATATCTCTTTTTGTTCTGTCTTCACTGTTTTAACGTTTTCCTATTTAATGTCACAGTGCAAGTCCAGCTTATGTTATGTGTTTGCCAGATTGTGATCAGATTTTTCTTTTTTTCAATTAATTAATTTATTTATTAAAAATTTCCACCTTCTCCCCTCCTCCCATTTCCCTCCCTCTCCCTTGACTCCCTCTTCCCCTCCCTCTCCAGTCCTAAGAGCAGTCAGAATTTCCTGCCCTGTGGGAAGTCCAAGATCCTCCCCCCTCCATCCAGGTCTAGGAAGGTGAGCATCCAAACAGACTAGTCTCCCACAAGACCAGCCCATGCAGTAGAATCAAAACTCAGTGCCATTGTCTTTGGCTTCTCAGTCAGCCCTCATTGTCAGCCACATTCAGAGAGTCCAGTTTGATCACATGCTCCATCAGTCCCTCGCTGTCCTGACTTTATTGCTCATGTTCTCCATCCTTCTGCTCCTCATTTGGACCTTGGGAGCTCAGCCTGGTGCTCCAATGTGGGTCTCTGTCTCTATCTCCCTCCATCGCCGGACGAAGGTTCTATGGTGATATGCAAGATATTTATCAGTGTGGCTATAGGATAAGGCCAGTACAGGCACCCTCTCCTCTGCTGCCCATGGAACTAGTTGGGGAAATTCCCTTGGCTATCTGGGAAACCCTCTAGAGCCAAGACTCTAGCCAACCCTAAAATGACTCCCTTGGTTAGGATAACTTCTTCCCTGCTCCCATATCCATCCTTCCTCCATCTCATTTATCCCATTCCCCTAAGCTCTCCCCAATCCTCCCCATCTCCCTTCTCTCAAGAAGTTTTCATGATTTCATTTTGGGGGTGTGGGAGTGAGGTTGGAATTGAGAACTCAATATTTGGGTGTAAAATGTGCTTGTCCTTATTCAGAACCCTTAGACTTTCTCAGAAGAATATCAGAGAGTTTATATTAACAAACAGGCCAGAGTCATATTAATATGTGGATATTCCTATATATTTACACATTACTTCATGATGTCTCCAACTTCATGTAATAGTGTTCTTTTAAGGTTTATGTCCTTCTGTATTTGAACTTAATTTTTTCTGTGAGAAACCTGGCTCTCACTGACTTCACTAGACCTGCTTACTGTATTGGTTCAGCTTGGGAATGACCAATCTTCCATCATGGTTGATGCTTTCAATATGCCCAGTCTCACTCCCATGGAAACACCTTAATCACCTGCGAGATCCCAGCATTTCATAGCAGGGTACCGCTGTGGTGTATGGTGCTCATTTGATCAGAGCTAAGGCCATGCACATAACCTTTCATCTCACCTAGACTCCAACACCATCAATAGCCACAAGCCATCTTCCTAGCCATGTGCAAGCCATGTTCCCAGTCACGTGCACAGCCATCTTCCCAGTCACATGAACAGCCATTTTTCCAGCCACATGCAAGCCATCTTCAGCCACGTGCACAGGCATCTTCCAAGCCACATGCACTGCCATCTTCCCAGCCACGTGCACAGCCATCTTCCCAGCCACATGCACAGCCATCTTTCCAGACACATGCACAGCCATCTTCCCAGACGCATGCACAGCCATCTTCCCAGCCACATGCACAGCCATCTTCCCATCCACATGTACAGCCATCTTTCCAGCCACACGCATAGATTCATTTTCTGCTGTTGTGATTACAGACTGAAAAAATACCCCTTATGGGAGAAAGGGTTTATTTGGCTGCAGTTCCAGGTTACAGTCTGTAGTAGTTTGCATGAAAATGCTCCTCATAGCCTTAGATATTTGAATGTGAGTCCCCAGTTGGTGAACTGTTTGGGAGGAATTAGGAGGTATGGTCTTGGAGGGGGTGTGCTACTAGGGGAGGCCTTTGGTGTTTCAAAGCCTTTTGCCACTCTCAGTGTGCTCTCTACTTCCTGCTTATGGCTCTAAATGTGAGCAAGCTCTTAGCTTGCTGTTCCAGAAGTCAGGCCTGCTTGCTGCCACGCACCCCTACCGTGACAGTGATGGACATTTCCCCTCTGGAACCATAAGCACCGAATTAAACATTACTTCCATGAGCTGCCTTGGTCATAGCAACAGAAAGAGTAACTAACACTCAGTCCCCACAGTGGAGAAGTCAACGTGACAGGAACATGAAGCACCTAGTTTCACTCCATGTACAGTCGAGAGCAGAGAACTATGAATTAATGCCTGCCTGCGCTCAGCTCTCCTTCTCCCCCTCATTCAATCCACACCCTAGCCCATGAAATGGTTCCACGCACATTCAAGGTGGGTGTGTTAATTATTTTCCCATTGCTGTGATACAATTACTGTGACCAAGGCAACTTAGAAAAGGGAGGGTTTACTTGTCCTTAAAGTTCCAGAAGGTTAAGAATCTATCACCGTCATGGTGGGGAGGTTTGGCAGCACACTGGCATGGTGGCAGGAACATCTGAGAACTTATGTCTCTAGCAGCAAACAGAAAGCAGAGAGGGTAAACTCAAAATGGCACTGAGGTGTTAAGCTCTCAAAACTACGCCCAGTGTCATACTTCCTCCAGCAAGGGCACATCCATGACCCTCCCAGGTAGGGCACATCTGAACGTTTGAGAATATGGGGGGCCTCTCATGCTAACCACCACAGTGGGTCTTCTCACCCATCTTAACCCATCTGAGGCTACCCTTGCCAGAGATTCCCCACAGGCTAACCTAATAGACAGTCCTTTATTGAGAGCCTCTCCCCAGATGGCTCCAGGTTGTGTCAAGAGGACACTTAAAGCTGCCTATATGCCCAGCCCCATGACATTTTTGAGGTTAATAATGGAAGAAAGATGCTAGGGCATCCAGGAAGGGATCCGGGAAGAAAGGGAGGAAGGAAAGAAGGAAGGGAGGGAGGAAAGGAGGGAGGAAGGGAGGGAGAGAGGGAGGGAGGAAAGAAGGGAGGGAGAGAGGGAGAGAAGGAGGGAGGGAGGGAGGAAGGAAGGAAGGAAGGAAGGAAGGAAGGAAGGAAGGAAGAAAACAAGCAGCTTTCGAAATACTCAGCATGCAACTTGTGCGTGTGTGACCTGTTAGTACTGGCTATTTATCACACAGTTGCTGTACATGCCTTGCTTGAAGATGTCTTCCTACGTGAAAAATATTAGTCCTTTGTCTGCTAGCATCAAACATGTTTTCTGAATTTGTCATTTTTTTTTTCTTGGCTGTTTCCATTACTACCACCCTGGGGGCTTTATTTCACGGAGTCTCTTTCCTCCCTTCTTTTCGTCTTCAGAGTTTGAAGCCATGTTGAAGACTGGCCTCTCTTTTTGCACGTTTTAGTTGCTTCTCCAAGAATCTCCGGCATGGAGCGGCGGGACTGTTCACTGCGGGCACATAACTTGACTGTCTGCTCCTACTTTCAGCTGGAGTCCAAGACCTGGAATCCCGCCTCCTGGTGCCTGGAGATTTATTAATTTTGACAGGGAGCAGAGTGCAGATGCCATGTGATGCCATTCTGATTGATGGCAGCTGCGTGGTGGATGAAGGCATGCTGACAGGTATGGCTGAAGCTCCAGGTTTGCAGCCTCCGCTGGGCTGGCTCAGGGCGGATGCTATCATGGTTCTGGCTGGCTCTTCCTCTACCCGAATGGCAGTCTTGCTCAGAGTAAGCTTTGAAGCTTCCGTGTGACCTTCCTGCTTCTGTAAATCTTGCTTCATCCTCCTGGGGTTGTATCTGAGCATTCAAATCGAGACTGGTTTTTTTTTTTTTTTTTGTGCCCTCCAGTCAGCACATTCAGAACTGACTGTGGTACAGCTTCTCCTTCAGCCAACAGTGATGACAGCCTTTCATTTTACCTTAAAAGATGGTGGGGATCATTAGACATTCCAAAACCATGTCTTTTCTTTAGCAAACTTGCATAAAATCTCCCTTACAAACTCGGAAGTTCTGTAAACCACCAATGACACCCTGAAATCCATAGGGTCAAAGCCAAGGGCCTTATAAACTTGACTGCAAAGGTTAAAGAGTCCATGAAGCAACCTTGGACAGATCTGTAACTCCCAGAATTTGCACTGCAGTTTTTGGGCTGGCTTTCATTCATTTTTAACTGGCGAGCTGACCTGAGGGATGTCCTTCTGATTTTGCACTTGTGAAGAACAACCATGACATTTCTGTAAGATGAGGATGTCTTTTACGGGGATGACATTGGAACCAGTAGAAGCACAGTAATGTATTGTGGCTTCCATTAAAGTCCATAGCAAACACATTTCTCCCAAGCAGGCCTGAAAGGCTTGAACAGAGAAGGACGTACATCTCCCTTCACTGTGTGTTTACAGATAAAGTGTGTGGCGATTATGGTGGATTAGGTTTATTTCCCAAGTATCCACAGGTTCATTAAATCCCATCAACTCTGGGACTTCCCTAGTGTTCAGGACTATTTTCTTAATGATCATAGCCTTGTGCTGACATTTTACTACCTGTTCTGCAAAGACCAGTTGGAAGTTCTGAAGGCTTCTTCCTCAGAACTGTCCATGGCGGTTTCCATAGCTTCAGACTTAGCTTGTATTAGTACTCAGCTCACCGCAGTGTGTGCCTCCCACCGCATTGGCACAAGCTACCAGAGTCACAAGTGTCATGTCTGTGACTCTTTGCTTCCTCTTACTGACTGCTCTGTCTCAGTTGACTAGTCTACCTCTCCCCCATGTCTCCTTGTCCTGCTAACACCCTGCTCCTTCTAGAAGTTTCTAGTACTGACCATGTCCAATGGATTTCTTATTTATCTTCTCTTTCTCTGTATCCTTAACTGCTGGCACCATGCAGACCATGTAGGGCTGTATTCTTGTCCTTTTCTCTTTTCACCTTTTGTTTGATTCTTAAGTAATTGCTCTCTCTCTCTCTCTCTCTCTCTCTCTCTCTCTCTCTCTCTCCCTCTCTTTACCATGTTTAATCTGGTGAGCTCTGACTAAATGTCCTGAGACAAGGCCTCATATGAACACCAGGCCCAAGTAATTGTCAACCATACACAAGGCTTTTCAATATGGTTCTTCCACAGGTAGCTCCAGTCCATAGTAGCCCAAAGGCAGTGCCTGGTCCTCTTAGAAACCTTACTTTTATATACTTACTTATATATACCGCTGCCTGTCCTCTGTTCAGCCTCCAAGTCAGGGTCCAGGAAGCCGTTTCAGTTCTCTGTCTCTGCTCTGTGACTGGATGATGTAAAACTTTCCTGACTTTTGTCGCATCTCACTTCTTATTTCTCGATTCTAGTGCTTCCTTTCCATTTCCACTCCACCTGCTGCATTTCAGGCTCCATCCCCTCCAGCTGTGATTTTTATAATTACTTCCTAGCTGACTTTCCATCCACCAACCGCCTGAGACTTTAACTCATCCCTTGCACCGTGGGTAGAGAATTTTGTCTTACAAGTCATTGTAATGTTATTCTACAAATTTAAGCAGTTAACCACAGCCCTGCTTCCGGATCCCAAGGCCTACAGAAAAAGTTAAACACTTAACTGTGTCATACTTGGGGTTCTGTATGTTTGAGCACCTGCGTAGGCCTAATGGCTTTGCACTCCCTGCATCCCAGACTCTTCGCCAGACAGCTTGCTCTTCCATAAATGTCTTTCCCCAACCTATTGAATGCTTAGGTTTCAGCTGAAGTACATATGGCATTTATAATATGACATTTTACTTATGTGGCTACATACCACTCTCCTTTTCTAAAGCCCAGAACTCTCAACAACAGAACCCATGCTTGTCTTGTATCTCTAGTGCATAGGCTGCTTTGCTCTGCTGTAGGCTCCTGATGAAATTCTGGGACACACGAGAGAATGTAAATGTGCTATACAAGAGGAAGGCATCCCACCTCACAAAGTGACCTAGATCCTTGTTTCCCACAGGAGAAAGCATCCCTGTCACTAAAACTCCATTATCCCAGACGGCCAGCTCTTCACCCTGGAAGATGCAGACGGAAGCAGATCCCAGGCGGCATGTTCTCTTCTGTGGAACCGAGGTCATCCAGGCCAGGGCAGCTGGCTCCGGAAGTGCGAGAGCAGTGGTGCTGCAGACAGGTGAGCATCTTCTCTGTAGGCTGTTTGCTGCGACACCTTGCATTTATTAGGTTGGGACCAATTTTTGGCTAGCACAACAAATACATGTAAGACTGTGTATTTTAACTGCTGGCTTGCTGATTGAAGGGTGGCAAATGCTTCTCACTGGCATAAGAATGGCACAGATTACAATCGCCACTGTTTATGTGCTCTGAGGTTATAAACTCTGTGCATCAAGCCAGCAGCAAAGACACATAGCACGTAGTGCCTCCCCTTCCCATTGCCCACATGAAGAGTCTGAAGCTATTCAAGTCAAGTGGACAGCTAACGACTGAGAAACTGAAAACTGACAAAGCTGGGCCAGAAACCCATCATTTCTAACTGGAATCCCAAGTTCATTCCCTGTAGGAATCTGGAAACTCAAAATTTAGCAAGAGCACTCAGTTTTAATCCAAGCGAGGGAGCCATGTATGTGTGTGTGCGCACACTCCCAGGGTCACTTCCTTAAAATTAAGCTGTGCTCGCCGTGGGTACAGAAAACCCCGTCTCTGATATGCCCTGAAGTTAGAAATAGAGGGGAAGGAAAGCCAAGGAGAGGACTAGGCTCTGAGGAAGATAATGCTTTTCCATTCTGGCTTCATGCATTGCCCTAGACAACAGAAACCTGCTGTCTTTAGGTTTAAGCTTTAGGTTTTGATTCTTTAGCACAGTGATTCTCGACTTTTCTAATACAGATCTTTCAGTACAGTTGATGTGATCACAAGCCATAAAATTAGTTGTGATGCTACTTCATAACTGTAATTTTGCTACTGTTATGAATCATAATGCAAATATTTTTGCAGAGTGAGGTTTGCCAAAGGGGTTGAGATTCACATATTGGGAAACACTGTTCTGGAGAAAACCAAGGCAATGTAGATGCTTAGAGGACTACTAACAGTATGATTTGTTATCTTGAAAATGTGGGACATGTGTTTGCCATTTCAGGGTTCAACACTGCAAAGGGGGACCTCGTGAGATCTATTCTTTACCCCAAACCCATGAATTTCAAGCTCTACAGGGATGCCATCAGGTTCCTCCTCTGCCTTGTAGGGACAGCCACCATTGGCATGATCTATACTCTCTGTGTCTATGTGCTCAGTGGGGTAAGCAGCCTTTGTATTCTTTCAAACACACATGTACACACACATGTGCACATGCACACACACACACAAATTCACTCTCCTCTACATATTTTATTTCTACACGTCAACCTTATTTCTATATATTGACTTTTCTCAAGAACAAACAGACTTAAAACCAGCTAAACTCCAAAGACTGCGTATAGACACCTAGCTTTACCCATGAGCCATCGGTTGCTCAGTTCTGTGACAGCAATCAGATTATAGTACAAGATCAGTTTGTTTACTGAAATTGCCAGCACGATTCTGTTCTTGTGACATCCCCTTTCTTTACGCTGCTTCCACGGGTTGTTTAAAAAGTGAAATCTTTCATGAAAGTAGCACTTTGTACCTATCAGATGAGAACTCTGAAGATATTAAGAGCCATAACCATAGTCAGACACTTTGTGCCATTGATGCCATGTCTCAGAATAAGCAGAGGAGGGGAAGGTCATGTGCACACAGTCGCTCATTGCTGGTTTGGTTCTCATAACGGAGCCCTCTTCCTCTTCCAGGAACCGCCCGAGGAGGTGGTGAGGAAAGCATTGGATGTTGTCACCATTGCAGTACCCCCTGCCCTCCCTGCTGCCCTGACCACAGGCATCATCTACGCCCAGAGGAGGCTGAAAAAGAAGGGCATATTCTGCATTAGCCCGCAGCGGATTAATGTGTGTGGGCAATTAAACCTTGTCTGCTTTGACAAGGTATGTGTCTTTCATCCTCGCTCTCAGGGCCATTTGTCACTGCCATTGGAATGGATACGGGTTTTTTTTTCTCTTTAGTGAGGCAGAAATAGTAGGTAGGTTATGGGCATCTGACCTTATTTTAGCTTTGGTTGTATGTGAGAGATCTGGGGAATGAATTTTCTGGCCCTGAGCTTTTAAAAAAGAGGGAGTAGAAACTGAATCAATGAATCTTTTCGGGTCCTTTCAGTTGCGAGAGTCTATGAAAAGCAATGCATACTCTGTTCCATGCAGTCAGAACCCTCACACAGAAGCACACGCACACACAAGCACATTCGTAAACACACACACACACACACACACACACACATTTTAAGTAATTATGTTTTCTGCGGTATCCTCGATGCCTAGAACATTGCTTGGCAATTGAGTTACTTCTCAACAAGAATTTATCGAATTATGGAATGACGAAAAGAGAAAGGACTTAGTAATCTGTGTGTTAATATGAGGCTTTTGCTGACAGTAGAGCCATGGAGCAAACCCTTGCTCTGTGTTCCCAGCTGTAGCCTATGCTTAAAATGAAATCTTGGCGGTCCGCTACTTTCTCCTAAGCAACCTCTCATTTTACTTTTTCTCGTGGTTGGTTGTTTGTGTTATACACAGTAAGTAGGGGGTAAAGGTGGGCGTCAGAGGACTGGGTGGAAACCATGGCAACATATGAAAGTGAGCAAAGGCCCCACATGGCAGAAGGACAGCACAAGACAGTATGATCTGGACTCAGGCAGAGGAGGGTGTTTGTGAACCTTGAAAGTCTAGCCAACACAGTTCTATGTTTCTTAAGTTACAGGGAACCATTGGAGGTGTGTGTTGTTTTCTGTTCCTTTTAGTTAATAATTATTTGGGTGAGTTAAATATGAGATAAAATTTGTCGTGTCAGTCATTTGAAGTGTCTAGTGTCGGCCACTAATCACCTTCTCACTGTCCTACAACAACCACCACGGTCCCTCTTGAGAAACAGCTTCATCTTCCCACATGGGAATTCAGTATCCATTAAGCAGTTCATGGAAGGCGGCGAGTGTTGATGGGATGAAAACCTCGTTTTATGATTAGTGGTGAATCAGAATGTCACAGCGAGAGCAGAAGGGTCATATGGCTCATGTCACCATGTAGTCCTATTTTATGACCGGATAGGCATCATAAAGGAAAACGAATGACTTATTATGTCATAGTGTGAGTTTGAAAAGAGAAACAGGGAACAGAAGAGATAATTGTAACATAAATTTGAACAGAACAATGACCAGTGGCTGTCTTTTCCATCACTATTATTAGTTCTCACTGTGGGCTTGATATTAAACCAATCACTTCTTATTATTCATTTAATATTCAGGACAACTCTATGTGATTAGGATCGTGTTGTAGATAAGGCTCCAGTGCTGGAGGGATTGTGTGATATTTCCCCTTACACAGATGATATTTCAACGTATCCTGAGCTCTTGGTTGTTATACTACACTGAGGAAATTATCATCATGTACTTTTTTATAAACAAAAAAAAATCAGATGATAGGCTATATCTTTAGACTTCTCTTCAAAGTCTGAGAAGTGTTTTGTACGTAAAATTTCAACCCCTTTACTCGGTTTTGATTTTTCTGCTGTAAAAATAGGGATCCACCCATTTTTGTTGTTTAAACAGTCTTACCAAGGCCTTTTCTGCGCTTCCAATGCAAGTAGATGTTCAACATAGTTCCCTGGGGTCACAGGAGCTACTCAGCTCTTTGTACCACAGAGGACACAAAAATTTGCATACAGTTCAAGCTCGGCAACTTCTTCCTCGGAACCCACATACTCATAACACAATACCTGTATTGTGGTCCTCCTTAAAGAACCCGTGTTGGTGATATCATTCTGATGTATATTTCGCTATTAAATTGTACCAGATTTACCTTCCCTACTGCACGAGTAGATCTTCCATTTAACCCAAAGACTTGTTTCTGTTCAGACAGGCACCTTAACAAGGGGCGGCTTGGATCCTTGGGGAGTTGTGCCCTGTGACCAGAATGGGTGAGTACTCTGGCTAACTGTACTGGGATTCCTGTGACTTGCTTCTCCCCAAGGCCTCCCTTGCCTTTACTCTCAAAACTACTAATGGAGACACTTGAACTTTGGCTTTTGCTAAGCAATGAATACTAAAGTCTGGTCTTTTTACTTAGAATTTCCCAGGTCTCTCTAAACATACAACCAAGTCCATCTCAGCCCTATCACCCACAAACTGAGGAGGCGAGGGGGAGTTTGCAAACACTCTCTGAAATGAACTTTGCTTTATGCCTGTTCGCCAGAGGCTTGACATCGGCCCAGACTCAGTGTTCTAGACAGCCCCAAGCCACTATCCTTCACGGAGGTGACATAGGACAGGCCAACATGACTGTATCCTGCTTTTCAGGAAGAGAACTGCCTGTGGGACAGTAGTTGGTGTACTCGGTTTCTTAGTATCCTGATTCTGGGAGCCATGTCCTCTGCCTGCCAGAAACCGATCCTTGAGAAAAGATTCCTTTGTGTTTGTGGGTGTGGGTGTTAGGTGGTGGGGGTGGCCAGGAGTGGCCCTTGGTGGTGGTGGCGACTTGCTGTCTAGGAGATTTGCAAAGCTAGCCCTCTTGTGGCCACATCTGAGTCTGCTTCCCTGTCTGCTGATGTCCCCAGTTCCAGCATGGTCAGGACTGGAAGCATGTGGCATGCGGCACACACTATTGTCTGAAAGTGAAATCATTTTCTTCAAAATATTTTATGCAGACAAGGTTGACTGTGGTTCTTTTCATAATTAAATATTTTAATTAATCCTTTGGGAATTCCTGCAGTGTATTTTGATCATATTCCCCACCTTCTCCAACTCCTCCCTGACCTACATTTCCTTCTCTATATGCCGAGCATTGTGTCCTTTTTTCTTTCCAAACGTTTCGAGTCCAATTTGTGATCGTAGTGCTTTTATATGACACAGAAGACACACACACACCCATGAAGGATATTAGACTGGGCATAGTGGTACAGGCTTGTAACTTTAGCTACTGAAGAGGCAGGAAGGTGGCAGCCTCAAGGCCTGACTGGGCTACAGAGCTAGTTCAAATTCCAAAAGATGCCAACACGAGAGGAGGGATGGCAAGTAGATTCTGACGGCCTCTAAGAAGCAGATCTTGCCCTTTCGTGGGAAGAAGCTACTGTCATTCAGACATTCTGTGATGAGATCCCCCTCCCCTAACCCAACTACTGTGCTACACAGTTGAGAAGGGGCTGCGCAACAAGGTTGAAGGGGACGTTCCCCTAGGGGGGCCAAGGATGAACTCAGTGACTTACTCTTTCAATTAGTGAATGAATCCTCATGTACAACATGAGTTTTATTTCCATATATTTTAGACAAAGTCACTTTCTGTGGGACATGATGAGGATAATAGAGGCAGTATAGACACAAGATGCCATAGTTGAAGAAGGGATGCACAGGGCCCTTTCCAAAATGTTTTTACTGTTCACTTCTTTACCATATGAACTAACCCACTCATCCATTTCCTTTTATGCTTACTGAATATCTATGGTGGACCAGGCATCTAACATGCTGGGAGACAGATACAGAGAATATGCCCAGTCCTGTAGCATTGAAAGTGGTGGGCACCTAGCACACTTGGAGTCCTTCCGTGACTGGAAGAGGAGTGATCTACTCACTGGGGTGGGAGCAGACCTCAGAATAAAATGGGTACTTTTTGTTCTTTCCACTCCTGTGGATAAAATAAATCTAGGAAGAACTAAGGCAAAGTTGGAAAGGGAGTAAGGGACAGGCTCTGAGCCTTCCTAGTATTCCTGAACAGACCTAGAAGGCAGCATGGGAAACACACTGCTGTCCTGCCCAGACTAGAGAAATGCAGCCGTGCGCATAAAATCAAAAACCCCCAAGAAGCTGCATCTATGGCAGGAGGGCACAGCCCTGAATCTTTGTCTCTCTTCTCTCCAGTTTCCAGGCAGTTCACTGCTTTGCCTCGGGCAAAGCTCCGCCCCAGGGTCCGCTGTGTGCAGCCATGGCCACCTGTCACTCTTTGATTCTTCTTGATGGGGCCATCCAGGGAGACCCTCTGGACCTGAAAATGTTTGAAGCCACCAAATGGGTAAGTATCTGACCTTCAGAGAATGCCAGGAACGTCTTTAATGCCAGCACAACACAAGCTGTATCACAGTCCTTTACTACTTACAAGAAATGTGGGATTCCCAGAATTGTGTTAAGGGCAAACTGGTCTAAGCCTGGCTTTCTGATCTGAACTGTGTATTTTGTAGGTTTGCTGTAGGATTAAATGAAATGGTAGAATAAAAATCTTTGGTGTAGTTGTTAAGTTCCAGAGGACTTGGTGCCTACTGTAAGTCTTACTAGTTGTCATGATCATTATAATTGTCGTGGAACTATTTTCTAGTTCTACCATTCTGTGAGCTGGTTTCAGAGTTTTCTGGAGTTAATTTGGCGAGGTGATGATATGTTAATTATCATGGTTTCACCTTTTTATAATACATACATAGGTCAAAGTGTCACATTGCATCCCATAAATACACACAACTGTTATTTCTCACTAAAAATAATGACAAGAAAAACATGCATTCCAGTGCATGGGGATGCGGAAACACTGCTTTCCACAGTGCTTGGGTAAGTTGGAGGGTCATAGCAACCAAGAGTTTTATTCCAGTTTATTAACTATCCCCCTAATTTCCAAGACCCAGAACAGAAATTCATTGCAGAGTTTCCCCTGAGATTCCAAACTAGATCCAAGAGCAGACGCTCCTGTGGTTTAAGGATCTTGTCCTTTCTGTTCTAGTTTCAGCTCTGCCTCAACTGATGCTCAGCCTTATGCAGTCTTCCTGCATGTTAGGACTTTGGTTCTTACGGCTGCAGGACGAGGGAACCAAATCAGACAAGTGATAGCCATATAAAACAAGAGTGCTAATCTGTCCTCACAGGGAAATTTATTTGGCAATAGCTCTAAAGACTCTTTGGAGTTGCTGTGGCTGTGGGCAAGGCAGGGAGGGAGAGACCACACAGCTTCAGCTTCTTTGCTACAGCTACTGTATCTCCCTGCCACTGTGTGCAGCCCAGGCCCTGGGGACTGACTGTGTGAGCACCTTTGGGAGCCATGTCTCTGTAGGCTCTGCCTCCTCTAACAGATGTGTTTATTTTTCAGTCTCTCATTCACTCGGGAATACTGATTCTGTGTCTCTAAGTAGAGGTTACAGTTTCTTTCCTGAGATTTTTTTTTTTTGGTTAGCCACCCAATTAAATGATTACAAAGAACTTCAATATCTTTAGGTAAAAAGATTTCCTTGCCTATAATTTAGAGTCATTATTACAGTTGTTCCTAGATAGCAATCATGCATAGGGCAAAAAAATGCCCTGCTCGGGCCACTGTAGACAGACAGGGAACAGCAGGATCAAGAGCGACCATAGGCAAAGAAAGACTGTGAGGAACCTGCTGCACACAAAACAAGCCCGGCAATTCATATCTAAGCTAGGCTCTTCAGGAGCAGAGAAGGAACCTTTATGCGGCAACTCCAACAGCGAAAGCCAGATAAATTGCATGAATAATTCAGCAGTGCATGTCCTTCACGTTCCAGCCTTTCCACTGCCTTGTGACTTTTGGTTTGTTTTCCTGGAGTAGAATCCGTCTGATTTCACCAGGCCAACAGCAGGCGGAGGCCCATGGATGCACTGAGGTGGTTGAGGCGGGTCTCCGCAAGAGAAGGGGGCAAACTTAGTCTCGGTGTATGAAGAATAAGCAAACACCTCCAGTGAAATATCTCACTTCTGAAACAGGAAATGACTATTTCTGGGGGTGATTTCCACAACAAGGGAATGCCGGCAGACACCACGGTCGTTAAGCCGACAGACGCAGTTGGCCAGGTAAGCCTTGCATGTCAATCTCCCCACAGCGTCCACACCAGGGGAAACTGTGCTGACCCGCATTGTTGGGAAGCTCGCGGATGTGTCTCGAACTGTTGATGTGAAAAGTGTGTTCTATTTCCCCTCTGTTTTGATAATACAAGGATGGAGGGTGGAGCAGTTAAGTCCCAGTAGCTAGATGCTTTGCCAGTATGCGCCTCTCCATTCCCCGTCCATCAACCAGGTCCCAGTAGAAGGGCTTGCGATCCTGCGCCAGTTTCCATTCTCGTCGGCGTTGCAGAGGATGACAGTCATTGTTCAAGAGATGGGAGGTGCCCGACTGGCATTCATGAAAGGTGCACCGGAGAGAGTGGCCAGCTTTTGCCAACCTGACACGGGTTAGTTAATAGACGTGGGATACAAATGCCAAATCTTTGGAACCCTAAGAGAGACATACATGGATCTAATCTACATGGGAAGTAGAAAGAGACAAGATCTCCTGAATAAACTGGGAGCATGGGGACCTTGGGAGAAGTAGAAGGGGAGGGAAAAGGAAGGGAGGGAAGTGGAGAAAAAGATAGAGCTCAATAAAAACAATTTTAAAAAAATGCCAGGGGGCTGGAGAGATGGCTCAGAGGTTAAGAGCACTGGCTGCTCTTCCAGAGGTCCTGAGTTCAATTCCCAGCAACCACATGGTGATTCACAACCATCTATAATGGGATCTGGTGCCCTCTTCTGGCAGAACACTGTATACTTAATAAATAAAAATCTTAAAAAATAATAAAAAAATGCCAAATTTGTCCCCACAACACTCTAGATCCAAGTGGCAGCTGGGCATCACTTAGTGGTTGATTCATGGGTATTCCAAGCTTTTCCACCTTGGGTAATGACTGCCCCCACCCCATCCTCCAGTTCCCAACATAGGAGTCGTACCCGATTCCTCCCTTATAACCGCGTTGCTACTTTTTTTTTTCATTTTTCACTTGATTGCTCTCCACAGTCACCATGAGATTTTCAAATTCCTTTGAGATCATAGATCAGACTTTCATGATCTGAGTTCTCTTTGGTACATTCATCCCTCACATCTTGGGCTTCCTCTGGGCTGTCTCGAATCCCTGTGCCTGAGTACATAGGGATCTCTCAGCCAGCAAGGACTTTCCTTCCTTCACCCACCCACCTCCTACCCAGGTGCAGAAGCCCCTACAGCACTCTGCATGCTGTTGCATAGCCAACGGCAGTGGTCGTTTTGCTTTTAGTTTTAATATCAGTATACTGTTTTCCCCCAACTAAGCAGACATCTGCAGAGCAGAGCTTGTACGTATTACATACCCTTCACAAATATTTGTTGTTTAAACTGGAGAAAAAAAGAATTCCACGCATTCCCTAGACTTTGCTTTTCAAATGATTCTGGCTTGGGGGTGAATGTTTCAGTTTTACTGGATCTTAAGGTGTTAATGCTAGCTGGGCAGTGGTGGCATTCCCTTTTAATCCCAGCATTTGGGAGGCAGAGGAAGGCAGATCTCTGTGAGTTCGAGGCCAGTCTAACCTGGTCTATAACAGCTAGTTCCAGGACAGGCTCCAAAGCTACAGAAAAAGCCTGTCTTGAAAAAACAAAACAAAACAAAAAAAGATGTTAATGCTGGTGATACAGTGTAGTTACAATTTCCTACAGCCTTGCTTACGGAGCTGTTTTTTTTCCCTTTGATTTTCCAAGACAGGGTTTCAATGTATATCTCTGGCTGGCCTAGAACTCACTCTGTAGATCTGGCTGGCTTCAAACTCACAGAGATCCACCTTCCTCTGCCTCCCAAGTGCTGGAATTAAAGATGTGCTCTGCCACAGCCCAACTTTATGTAACTTTTTAAACATGTGTTTCCTGGGGGTAAGAGTTGGATTAGTATGAGGGTTTCTCTACCATGCTGGCTAAGGAAACATTGCATACTAATACTGTTTCTATTGTTGTTTTTGTTTGTTTGTTTTCAAACAGTACCATCTAGTTTTAGTAGTGAACTTCAGATTTACACGACACAGGGTTTCCGGGTCATAGCTCTGGCTTACAAGAAGTTGGAAAGTGACTGCCCTGCGACTGCCTTGATGAGGTAAAAAAAAAAAAAAAAAGAAAGAAAAAAAAGATGGTTTTCCTGAAGAAGATCATTCGGGTAAGATGCATCTGACTGGGATGGGAGGCGAAAGTTCTGAAGTGGGCCCAGCAAAACGCCATGCTTGGTTTTTGTGCATAGGTGTCTCCGAATATGGTGAACAGGGATACAGTCATTCTGCCCTGCTCGAATCACAGAGCTGATGTGAACACTGGCAGAATATATGAGAAACAGCTGTATAAAATACCAAACACAAGGTGACCTTAGGGCTGTGTGAACAGTTGTGTGGAAATAATCAGTGTTTTAAGGGTTTGACATTGTGGGCCTGGTTTGGATATAATCTAAACCCGTTAGAAATAATAAAACTTCACATTGCTTAGAAAAAACCCTTTGTAATATAAAATACATAGCTATAGGAACAAATAAATGTCAATTGGGTTTATGCAATCTAGATAATGTTTGCAGAAAAATAGGAAAACCTTCCAGGGGTCATATTGGAGAACGTTGTGATGTATGTAAGGATGTAAGTAAGGATGCTTAGTCGCTGAAACAGGTTTTAGCAATGACAGTTCCAATTTTTATTATTATTTTTCTGCCATTTTTGGGGGCTTTCCTATTTATTTTTTCTTAAATGCCTTTTCTAGTATTTTTTGTCAGCCACTACTATTTCTGCTTTTGTAGGGTTAATCAAGGCTCCTTTTGAACTATAGTATTTTAAACTCAGATAGTCTCATGTAGTTATTTTTAAATTCATCTGACTTAGCCCTCTCTAGTTGTAACTATATTTTCACTACTTCCATTAGCATCTTTGAATTTATAGGTGATATTTTCTGTATATATTATCAGTAAAACATACCCTCCTATGTAGGAGTTAAAAGGAAGAAGAGAATAGTCCACTACAAAATATGATAGTTTAATAAATTCTTGGCTAATTCCAGTAAAACAAAGGGAATAGGTTGTGGACATGGGAGATGGTTCAGTTGAGAAAGTATTTGACTTGCAAGTACAAGGACCTGAGTTCAATCCCAGAGCCTACCAGAAATGTGAAGCTTGGTGGTCTGGGCTTGTAATCACACTGATGGAAAAGCTGACTGTCCCTGGACCGACTGGCCATTGTAGCCTGGGTGGGGAGCTCTAAGCCAATGAGATACAATGCTAGAGACTGCTCACTGGTCTCCACATGCACACACGCGCCCGCACACACACACACACACACACACTGAACAATTGCTTATATCTGAGAATAGACTCAATGAGACTGCAATGACTCCCTGCAGTGTTCTGTGGAGCATAGCCTCAATGCCTCACACAGCCTTGTTGCAAGGAAGACAGTTCAGTGAAGTCAGTAAAACATAGAAGGAAACAGTACAACTTCCTCTCAATATGCATAGTAGAGATATTCCTGCAAAATTTAGGAGTTACAAAAATACTTGTATTCATATGAAAAAAACATAGCTGGGGGAAATATACTAGAAACATTTTTATTGCTGTTTAATGCAACAACATTAACTATAGAATGATAGTAGGTTCACTAACAGTAGACTAATGATGTAATATAAATAATACAAACTGCTGGTGATTTAAAAAGCTCCTGAATATTAACTCAATTATTCAAAAGGTGTGAAGGATGAGTGGCAGTTCTTTGTGAGCTTGTCATTGCACACAGCACTGAACACTTGCAAAAATTTCCCCCTAAAATGTCACCTAGAGTTCCTTCTGCTTCCACTGAGAAGGGCTGACCTGACCAACCCCCTGCCACTGGGAACGGGAAATGGGAGGCCTGGAGGGAAAGCGGTGTGTGGATAGTCACTGAGGGCTGGATTCGGGGGTTATTAGATCACTCTCTGCTTAATCAGTTTAGAAAGACCCCTGAAGTTTGACTATTTCAACCCTGAATGCTGTGATCAGATCGACTCAGCTCTAGATCTCTGAAGTCAGAATTGGAAGTAAACCTTGAGATTAGACGTCACAACTTGAACCAGAGAAACCTCGAGTCAGGGAAGGCTGGTGCAGAACTGGGCGTGATAAGATACAGTTTACAATGCTGCTCTGGCTTCTTACCTAGTGTGATGTGTGTGCATTCACAATCTGAAAATTCCTGGTTTGGAAATAGTAGAGACAACAATCACTGCACTTGGGAACCTTGTGATCTGCAGGAGAGTGCTTGACTTTATTAAAGCTATCGAACTCGAAATTCTAATCTTGCAAAATCTAGTATGGCCTAAACACAAATTGACAAATAGGCTCTTGTCTTAGGTTATCCACTTAGCTCTCTCATATGTAAGCCCCATCGTCAGCATGGGTACCCATGCGCGCTCTCTCTCTCTCTCTCTCTCTCTCTCTCTCTCTGCTTTTAGCATTGATATAAAGATCTTATTGAGGGGTTTTTCCCTGTTTTATACATATTTCTTCTTTTAAGGGTCATGGGAGTTTTAAGAACAGGAGGTTAATATCAGGACTGAGAGCTGTCTGTGTTACAACCTTCTTTGTTAGTGTAGACTCTACAGGAGATACAATGTAACCATTTCTTTGCTAGTGTAGGTGCTACAGGAGGTACAATGTAACCATTTCTTTACTAGTGTAGATTCTACAGGAGCTACAATGTGACCATTTTTTTTTACTAGTGCAGACACTACAGGAGGTACAATGTGACTATTTCTTTTCACATCTTGGCTCAGATTTAAGAAGACTGAAGGGATGTTGGGGACAGCAGAACCTTGGGGAGCTAATGATGTCCACATAGCGAGAGCAGTTTACTCAAGGTCACACAGCGAGGCAGAGGAGGACTGAGGTGGGAACCGTGGTGTTCTGATCCTATCACTCATTGAACTCTACACTGGCCACATTCCAGAGGAGCTAGAAATAGGAGTTGTAAGGCAGCTTTGGGTCTTTGACTTTGCAGCCATTTTCTTGGCCTACTATGGTAATTTATTGGCTCATGTCACATAACCTCTGAAAATATCTAAACTCTGTGGCCTAAGTATGAGGCTATAGAAAGACTGTGGAACTCTCAGCAGGTATCAGTTCAGTTATTCTTGAAGGGAAATTCAAATACATCTTTCCAGAAAGTTCTCATTGCTACACCCAGAAATACCTGTTCCTTCCTCTGATCCCAAAGCCCAGCCGTGACACAATTCCCAGCATTGCATATAAACAAGGAGGCCCTGCTTAAGCTTCCCCTCCCAGTTGAATGCGAAATCTTGGAACTGCAGTTCCTGCAGCCTCTGCAAAGCTGCTCCTTTTCCTCACTTAGTAGCTACTCAATGGATGCCAAAAGCCCTCACTCATGGTCTCAGTTCCCAGGGAAATGCAGAAAGAGCAAATTATTTTACCTTTATTGTATGGCCAAACATGACCACAAACAGGCAGCCAAGTGTTCTGAGTAGGTGGTATTTGCTGAACGGTTCCTGTACGTGGGCATCGCGTGGGCATTAATGAGTAGAATCTTGACTCAGGTGGGTTTCTGTTCAGGGACTGGAGGCAGATCAAAAACCTAATGCATCAATTGCATGAATAAATAAAGAGCTGGCCAGCCGGGTTAGAAGCGATCTGTGGAGACAGCAGCTGTTCCTCTTTGGAGACGCCTTAGGGTCAGGCAGCATGAAGTGGGACTCAGGACATGGGGAGGATGTCTATGATAGATGTGGAAACCAATGTTTGCCATGAACCGAGAAAGTCTCCAACAGTCCGGAGCAAAAGTCTGGGCATGATTAACGATAGAGCACATCCATGGTGAGTGGCTCATGTCGAGACCGTGGGAGAAGTTATTGAGGCATGAAGTTGGACTATGGCTTGGGAGCTGGCCATCCAGGGACTGAAACACTGTGCACAGCATCATAGGGCATGCGATCCTCGCAGATCTGCTCTGCGGTGAGGAGCTGAAACTCTTCACTTGCTGCCACCTAGTGGAGGGATGCACAAGGTTCTAGGAGCATCCCCAATACTGCTGTGGCCCTAGCCAGTATCCATAGGGGCATCCCCAACACTGCTGTGGCCCTAGCTGGTACCCAGGATAGACACATGGGGCAAGCTTGTCATAAAGGCTTTAGTGGATGCTGTTTTCATCTGCATTTCAGTGAGAATTAGGTAGTACTGGGGTCTCGTTTCTCTCTGTGTGTCTAAATAATAGAGTCATGGGAATGTTCAAGTCTCTAACACCAAATGCATTCCCCATACTTGGTCCTGTAGGGTACTCCTGTAGATGCTCTCATGGCAGCCTCCCCGAAGTGTGGGTCATTCTGTGCAGAAGAACAGAACTTCCAGCTGAGAAAGAAATAAGAGCCCAGCTTTGCTTTAGTAAAGGCCCATCCCCTGGTCTCTACCATACCTCACTGGGCTAGAATGACAATCTGTACAGCCTTAGTTTCTGGAGAAACTGACATTTTGTTTTATTTTTCATTGTTTCTCATTTAATTGTCAAGACTTTGTCTCCCCTCTGTGGTGGATAGATGAGGGGCTAAGAGTCAGGTGAGCCAACACAAAGACCCCTGCAGTCACGAACTAATTTAATTTTCTGCAAAGGCCAAAGTCAAATTTTTGTCCTACAAGTACTTCCTCTTGGTTCAATTGAGCTAACCACTGCACACCCCGACTCTTCTTGTTCCCAGTCAGGGTTGCTTGTGGTCAGGGAACAGTGCTGGGGTGGGGTCATTCCAGCAGGGAGCTCAGTCTTCTTGTCATCATTGTGGTAAAAAAAAAAAAAGTCGCATGTGCTTCTCCATTTAATCAGGGAGAAGGTGGAATCGGACTTGATATTTCTGGGATTCCTGATTTTGGAGAATCGGTTGAAGGAGGAGACGAAGCCTGTCTTGGAAGAGCTCATCTCTGCACGGATACGCACTGTGATGATCACAGGTATACAGCAAAGTGGGAACGGGGCAGCTGAGAGACACATGGGGGTTGCCTCACTTAGCAAAGACAGCACCTCTGCCAAGATGTCACTCTAGGTGTCAGACGTTGGCAATAAAAGGGCTTCCGTCACAGCGAGGCAAGACAAAACCAATTAGTCAAGCAGTATAAGGAATGTTCTAAGGTAAACACACTGGGTGGTCTGGTGGAAGGCGTGGAGATACAGTCTCACCATGTGGGGATCTGAAGCAGGAGGATGGCCACAAGTTTGAGGTCAGCTTTGTAGATACATAGTTTCAGGCCAGATTGAGTGACAGAATGAGAATGTTTCTAAGGGGGAAAAAAACAGAATAAAAACAAACAACAAACACGTGGCAAGAGGCTGGAGGGGTGGCTCAGCAGTTAAGGTACTTGCTGCTCTTGCGGAGGACTAGGGTTCAGCACCCACATGGCAACTCACAGCCATTGGTAACTCCAGCTTCAGGGGATCCGACTCTCTCTTCTATCCTTCATAGGCACTGGGCATGCACGCACTCTCTCTCTCTCTCTCTCTCTCTCTCTCTCTCTCTCTCTCTCTCACACACACACACACACACACAAACCCTGAAACAAAAGAAGAAATTAAAACAAACAATAAAAACATATAACAAAATAAAACCAACAAAAGCCCAACTAGAGCAGTCTGGGAAAGTGTGTCTGGCCATCCGCTCTGCCTGAAGCATTTTAGTGAAGCCTCTCAGCGTGGCGGCATTAGAAACATTAGAACAGCAAGAAGACTTGGGCCATGCAAAGATGGTGGCTTTTATTGTCAAGTGCTTGGAGTAGAAGACTCTTAGTCAGTGTGGTCTATAAACTATGCTGATAACCCATCAGCCATAGAATCTCTGATTCTGGTTAAAGAAAAGAAGAAGATGCTGTCATCTCAGCTCTAATGCCAAGTCTCAGATCCCAGAAACAAGGGGGTAATGGGAAGGGATCACTCCAGCGAAATATACGACATTACTTAATAAATACTCTTGAACTTTTCAATAAGGGAGAAATTGAAAAGCGTGAAAAACTGACTTTCTAATTTATATTCCTAGTGTCTTGTCTTCTTTCTGCTGTCATTAAACACTACTGCTTGTGTCACTGACGTACATCTTCTCCAAAGCATTCACCCCCTTGCACACACACCTCCTGAGCCCCACTCCACAGCTGGGGACGACTCTGGAACCCGCACTTACCCACTCCCGATTCTAGATCCCACCATCCACAGCACCGTGCACATTTTGTTTCTTCCTTTCTAACGGCCAGTCTGACTCCTAGGCCGTCCTGGGATAATTTGGCACTCATAAACATTTTATTTATTCAGTAGCCCTTGCTATTTTGAACATCATTAGTGCTAACATTACCCATTGTATTAGGTAGGGTTTATTTTTGCAATGAAACACCGTGAGCAAAAAACTTCTTTTTTTGGGAAGAAAGTGTTTATTCGGCTTACACTTCCATACCACAATTCATCATGGAAGGAAGTCAGAACATGAATTCACAAAGGGAAGGAATATGGAGGCAGAAGCTGATGCAGGGGCCATGGGGGGGGGGAGGTGCTGCTTACTGCCTTGCTCCCCATGGCTTGCTCAGACTGCTCTTATAGAACCCAGGACCACCCAGGGGTTGCACCACCTGCAATGGAATGGATCTTCCCCCATCAATCACTATTTAAGAAAACACCCTACAGGCTTGCCTACAGTCTGATCTTACAAAAGTATTTTCTTAACTGAGGTTTTTCCTCCAGATGACTTTAGCATGTGTCAAGCGGACATAAAACTAGCCAACATGCACATGCTCACAGTCTATCTTCAGCCATGTTGGAATTGTGTGGGTAAGGGCTGTTCACTCTCCACCTGGGTCTTTGGTTCCTCTTTTCCTTGTGCTGAAAATTTGGTTCTGCTCTTCACTTATTTCTAGTTTCTTCTTTATTGTCCTTGGACGGATGAAGGGCACGATGTTTTCTGACTTCTCATATATCCCTATAGCATCTTCCTTTGTCTTTCTGGAGGCAGGTAGTTCTGTTCTAGCAATGGCCTGCCAGTGAGTGCTGTCATGCCAGCCTGTGTCAGCAAGCTCACTCTTCACCTACACATAGTGTTTCTCCTTTCACTTTGGAGATCAGAATTATTAACTGGGTATTCTCATATATTTTTCTTTTCCTTTTTTTTTAAAAAAATAATTCAGTCTGGAGCATAGCATTTTTAAGTTTCATTTTTTCCTCTGAAGAAAATATTCACTATTGTTCATTTAATTACTGCCTTTGTTCTATGTTCATTATATTTTTATTCTGGAATCTCTATTTTTTACATGACAGGTTATTTATTACAGGTCTATGAAAGTCTCCTGGATCCATTCTATCAGTCCCTGATTTTCTTACAACTGCTGTAGTTTTATAATTTTGTTCTCCTCTTTATGGTTTAAGGAGGGGTCGCATAACCTCTCCAAATCACAATAGAGTCCTCAGCAGTGAGCAGTGGTCATTACCTCCTTCAAGTCACTGGTAGAATTGGGAAGGGTTTCATTGTCCTTACATGGGTGTGGCTTTAGAGATACCCTGTTCCAGGCCTTACCCTGGTGCAGCAGCATTTGGGTTCCCCTTGTGCTGAACCTGTCTCCCGTAGCTCCTGTACCCACCAGTCATATGCTGTGCTGCATCCTTTCCTATCCAGCTGCTGTATTCCTTCGGGTTTTGCAGTTTCCCTGCCATGCCTGGGCATTTCATTCCACTCAGTACATCTCTTTTTGACTTCCTGATTTTTATGCCAAGTGTGTGGTCATTTTAAGCATCATTCTCTTGTATGCAATGCACTATTTTTCTCCAACAGTCTTTTTTTATTTTAATTTTATCTTTGACTTCCAGCTGTGTGATTATCATATGCCTGGATGTAGTTCTCACAGAATTTAACCTATTTGGGGTTCTGTGAGCTTCTTGAATTTAGAGATTTAAGTGCCTTACAGTCTTTGGGGAGTTTTCTTCTATTATTGTTTCTTACACACACACATACTCACTCACACACACACACACGTACACTCACATTTCAATCTCTTTAGCCTCTCTTTGGTCTCTACTGACAAGAATGCAAGCCCTTTTACTAACCCAGTCTCTGTTCATTTAAAGTAAGTGCTCTGTGTTCTCCAATATGTGTAATGACTTAAGCTATTGAGCGTATCTAGTATATTAAACAGATCTAGTCAATAAAATAACCTCAAGTGTTATATTTTTCATTTCTAAATTTTCCATTTTAACCATACATATTAATTGGTTGAATATTTCCATTTGCTTTATAAATGTTCATTTTAACTATATAAAGGATGCTTATAATAACTTCTTTTGAATTTATTTATTGCCATTAATATGTGCATTATGTGTGTGCTATGGTACATGTGTGGTGATTTGAGGACAAATTTGTGGAGTGTCTTCTCGCCACATTTGTCAGGGTATGCCTAGAGCTCATTATTAATTTCTTCTTCTTCTTCTTCTTCTTCTTCTTCTTCTTCTTCTTCTTCTTCTTCTTCTTCTTCTTCTTCTTCTTCTTCTTCCTCTTCTTCTTCTTTCTTTTTTTTTTTGAGACAGGGTTTCTCTGCATAGTCCCACCTTTCCTGGAACTCATCCTGTAGACCAGGCTGGCCTTGACCTCAGAAACCCACCTGCCTCTGCCTCCTAAGTGCTGGGACTAAAGGTATGCATCACTAAGTCAGGCTAATAACTTCTTAAGATCATTATCTTTTCATTTCAACATGGAGTCAGCCAAGGATCATCAGTGTTGGTGCTGACTTTTTTTAATACTGACAATTGATCAGGTTTGTTGTTGTTATTGAGTATACCCAATGTCTTAAATATTGTTACAAGATTTTTGATCCTTTTAATACTCTGTGTAGAATGTTCAGCCTCTTGCTTCTTGTAAGTAATACCTTCAGCATTAGCTTTTTAAAGTATTTTGCTGGCTCTTTTCTACATCTCTCAAGTGGTTAGGCATTGGTCTGGCAAATAGGGAACTGTACATTTCACAGTGAAGTTCTTGACATTCATGTTTTCCTTTTATTGGTCTGCTCCACACATGACCCACTCTTCACAGAGCCTGGGACTCACACAATTCAAACACTGAACTAGTTTCCTTCTGAGGCTTTTGTCTTTCCATGGTTTTCTGGATAGTTTACACCCTCTAGGGGCACCTTTGTCCTGGTTATTTTAGCCAGAAAGACTGGGTTTCTCTTGTTTGTAGCTGCCAGAGCAGTTCAGGGAACATATTGGGAATATACATACTAGAATATATTAATACATAAATACACAATACATACATACTAAAATTAATAATTCATAATACTAGAATACATAAATACTAAATGCATACATACATGTATACACACACATAAATACATACTAGGATACACACATACATACAAGAATACATAAATATATATATACATTCTAGGATACACAACACACATATACATACTAGGATACATACTTACATGCTAGGATACATACTCAAGTTGGACACTCCAGAGGAAAGAGGCAAACACTGAGCACCCCGCCCCTTGTTTGTTTCTCCAAGTCTTCTTTCCTTCCACAGTCTGCCTGCTTTTGTTTATTTTCTGCACCCTTCCAGTAATTGCTTTTGTGGTTTTTGTTTAGTTTTCAGTTGTAATCAACAAAGGAGATAGATGGTAATGGACTTACCAGGAGAGAAGCCACCAGATATGATACTAAACCAAAAGACTTGCTGCACATTTATAAAGAGTGCAACAAATAGCACGAATACATTTTTCTCATAAGTGTTCCTTCCTACTTGCTGACAAAAAACATGTTGGTTAGTTAGGAAGTAACATGATAAAAAAAAAAAAAAAAGAACCAGAACCAGAACAGGGATTATGGAATCCCAGGTCAGGCGGGGAAAGATCTTCATACCTAACATAACAACCAAACACTTAGCCTAATTTTTTAAGTGCTGTGTGTATTGGTGTGTTCTCTTTATTATCATCATCGTGGGATGCTTTTCCTATATTCTAGGGGATAATCTTCAGACTGCAATAACAGTGGCCAAAAAGTCTGGGATGGTTTCTGAAAGTCAGAAAATCATTCTTGTTGAGGCAAATGAAGCCACTGGTTCTTCATCAGCATCCATCTCTTGGAAACTAGTAGAAGAGAAGAAACATATTCCATTTGGGAACCAGGTATGCCTGAACACAGGCACTCTGCTGTGTTATCAGACCGGCCACATAGTGGGGGTTAATAGTTGTGACTAGCACAAGTTTTGAGACAACTCCAAGTCCATACACTTCTGCAGGTGTCTAACAAATACGAACCCAATTGTGTCAGTTTCCCATACTTTTCCTGTATTCTAAGGCACAGGCTTTCTTGGCTTCTGAAAGTAATAATTCTTTTACTCTCAAAAATCTTTGGCACTTTCACTAGTTGCTAATGATATGATAGTTTACATAAGTGACCCAAAAAGTTCTACAAAGGAACCTCTGCAACTCATAAACACCTTCAGTAATATAGCAGGATACAAGATTAACTGGAAAAATCAGTAGTTTTTCTTTACACAGATGATAAATGGGTTCAGAAAGAAATCAGAGAAACCTCACCCTTCAAATTGCCACAAATAGCATAAAGTATCTTGGAGTAACTGTAACCAAACAAGTAGAAGACCTGTATGACAAGAACTTTAAGTCTGTGAAGAAAGAAATTGAAGAAGACACCAGAAAATGGAAAAATCTCTCATGCTCTTGGGTAAGCAGAATTAACATAGTAAAAATGGCAATCTTACCAAAAGCAATCTACAGATTCAATGCAATGCCCAGCAAAACTCTTTACAGACCTCGAAAGAACAATACTCAACTTCATACGTAAAAGCAAAAAACACAGGATAGCCAAATCAATCCTGTGCAGTAAAAAAAACTTCTGGAGACATCACAATTCCTGACTTCCAACTCTACTACAGAGCTACAGTACTGAAAACAGCCTGGTAATGGCATAAAAACAGATAGGAGGAGCAATGGAACCTGATTAAAGACCCAGATATCAACCCACACACCTTCGAATTTTTGACAAAGAAACAAAAAATATAAAATAACAAAGAAAAGCATACTCAACAAATAGTGCTGACATACTCAGATATCATCATGTAGAAGAATGAAAATAGATCCATATCTAACACCATGCACAAAACTCAAGTCTAAATGGGTCAAAGACCTCAACTTCAAGCCAGTCACACTGAACACTGTAGAAGAGAAAGTGGGAAATACACTTGAATTGGCATAGAAGACCACTTCATAAATATAACACCAGCAGCACAGACATTGAGAGAAACAAGTAATAAACGGGACTTCCTGAAACTGTAAAGCAAAGGACATGGTCATAAGACAAAACAACAGCCTACAGAATGGGAAAAGATGTTCAACAACCCCATATCAAACAGAGGACTGATCTCCAAAATAAACAAAGAACCCAAGAAATTGGCCATCAAAAGAACAAATAATCCATTAAGAGTATGGGGTACAGACCTAAACAGAGAACTCTCAACAGAGGAATCTAAAATGGCTGAAAGACACTTAAGAAAATGCTCAACATCCTTAGCCATCAGAGAAATGCAAATCAAAACAACTCTGAGATTCCATCTTATACCTGTAAGAATGGCCAAGATCAAAAACACTGATGACAACTTATGCTGGAGAGGATGTGGGATAAAGGGAACACTTCTGCATTGCTGGTAGATGTGCAAATTGGTACAGCCCCTTTGAATATCAGTATGGTGATTTCTCAGAGTATTAGGAAACAACTTACCTCAAGACCCAACAATACCACTTTTGGGTATATATCCAAATGATGCTCGACTGTACCACAACGACACGTGTTCAACTATGTTCATTGTTTGTCTTAGTCAGAACCTGGAAACAACCTAAATGCCCTTTGATCAAAGAAAGGATAAGAAAATGTGGTACATTTACACAATGGAGTACTACACAGCAGAAAAAATAATGGCATCTTAAAATTTGCAGGCAAATGAATAGAGCTAGAAAACATGATATTGAGTGAAATAACCCAGACCCAGATAGACAAATATCATATGCCCTCGCTCATAAGTGCCCTTTTAGATATAAAATGAAGAAAATCAGCCTACAAGTCACAATCCCAGAGAACCTAGACAACAATGATGACCTTAAGGGAGACATACATGGCTCTAAACTACATGAGAAGTAGAAAAACACAAGATTTCCTGAGTAAATTGGGAGCATGGGGACCATGGGAGGGGGTAGAAGGGAAAGGAAGAGAAAGGGAGGGGAGAAAAAGATATAGCTCAATAAAAACAATAAAAAATCTTTGGCTTTTTATTAGAAAGAACACAGTAAGCAGAACAGTGAGCTTAACTTCCCACTTCTTGCCTGTCAGTCACTCCATTGGGTTCAAAGGGGACTTAGTCCCTTGGCAAGACCTGTTGTGTGAACTGGACAATCAGACTATGTCTTCAGGGTAGGAAAAAATTGTTCATTTATCTCCAGTCTTGTTAGTATTCTGTCTCCATTGTGTCCGTATGGAGCAATACTAATTCTATTTAGGGGGAAAAAAATCCAACGAGTTCTCCCTTCAAGGAGAGAGTTGTTAAGTTGCAGGGCTTTTGTATCTGACACTTGAAATGTGTGAAGTGCACTCATCTCTGGGACTTGTAGAGATCGCATCGAGATGAGAACAGGGCACGAGGAAGGGCTATTCTCCTATTTGCCAGTGGCTGAGGTGCACGGAGATCAGTGCAGCAAAGAGGCTGTAGCTCTCTGAGAGGTCAGGGCTGGAGTGAGACTTTTAAAGAGAGAACTTAGTTCTTTCTGTCAGATGTATTGTGGTCCTAGTCACTTGAGCAGTCGGAAGACAATGAAACATTTGCACTCTGCTTTGCAGGACAACTACATCAACATCAAAGAAGAAGTTCCAGATAATGGCAGAGAAGGGAGTTACCATTTTGCCCTAAGTGGAAAGTCCTTCCAGGTTATAAGTCAACATTTCAGCAGCTTACTGCCAAAGGTCAGTCTTAAGAAAGCAATGACATTTCTGTGAGGATGATGAACATGTCACTTACCATCCCAAATAGTTTCAAAATTTGAAGCAGATAAAATACAACGCGAACTGGGTGGTGGTGGTGCAGCACTCAGGAGGCAGAGACAGGTGGATCTCTGAGTTCGAGGCTAGCCTATTCTACAGAGTGAGTTTCACGACAGTCAGCAGTAGACAGAAAAACCGTGTCTCAGAAAATAAACCAAAATAAAACAAATGTATAAGTAAGTAAAATAAAGGAAAATACAACTAGTTATAT
>NW_026067992.1:772174-799462 GCF_014885135.2 Alexandromys fortis
TTTTTTTTTTTTTTTTTTTTTTTTTTTTAGATACTGATCAACGGGACCATCTTTGCAAGAATGTCTCCAGGGCAAAAGTCAAGTCTAGTGGAAGAATTTCAGAAATTGGAGTAGGTTTTCTGCCTCTGATGAAGTGATGGGAACATGGCAGTCAAGGGGATGGGCAAGGCATGGGGAACTGTGCAGTTGGCTCAGGAGTGATTCTTACCCTGGGCAGACCACAGTCAATAGAGAAAACTTACAAAAAGTAGTAGTATCAGTTCCATGCTTTTGAGTGGTACCGATTTAATTGTTCGTACAGGACTGGAACACAGTGTTTTGGCAAAATACTGGACTCCAGTCATTGTTGCATTTAAAGTTGAGAACTGCCGTAAGAGAACACAGGGCCATGATAGGGCATGATGGGAAATGAGACAGGAAATGTAAGCTGAGCCCAGCCACTGAAGGAGGAAGAATTTAGCCTATATCCTGATAAGCTCTCACCACAATTATACAACAGAGAGGATCATCAAATCCCTCAATATTAAAATAGTCCCTTGCTAAACTAGCTTCTATTATATCATTGGGATGCTTCGACAGCAAGAGTCTCCATTTACAGATGAATGTCCAGCATTCGTCCCTTTGACAACTTATTTCCTGTTAATGAAACCTCATGATGGACCATATCAATGTGACTCCCCCTCTAACTCTCTCTTCTTATGTGTTGTCTCTTCACATGGTTGTGGTCACTACCATTTCTGTGAAGGAAAAAAAAAACCTGTTCTCTAGTCAGTGAAATGCCCATGTGAGACACTGGGCAGCCCAATGATGTGTGTGCAGGGTTTCTCAATGCATTGTGTGACCCATCTAGTCACCCATTGCTTTGACTAGTCTCTAGTGGGGAGCTTCCTTACAGTAAAAAGTTTAAATCTTAAAATATGAGTGATTCCATTTTTTTTAACTAGATAAATTAGCTTTATGACCAAACTAGCTTTGACAATCCTCTACAATTCATGCTTCTTTTTTAGCTACTTTGTGGGCATGTGCGGTGATGGAGCCAATGACTGTGGGGTAAGTGGCTGTCAGTGTGTGGCCAGAATTTCTCAAAAATTCTTGCAATGGCTGTCATTGTCATGGACATAGTAAACAGACACTAAGGACTTGGGAAAGTTTCGATCAAAGCCACAAAATATTCAATGGTTACTATGTGCTAAGGTAGAGCTTGGCTCTGGAGTTCCCTCTTCCTTGGGTAGGTACCCTAGTGACACCTCCTCTAGCGACACCTCCTTCTTAGATGGCAGAGAGGTAAAGTCTGGTTGGCATCACAGCTTACCTTTTGACCTTCTGTAGAGGTGTAGAGGTTTGTGTACATACGCAACAAGCTGACTTTTTGCTTTCAGGCTTTGAAAATGGCTCACGTGGGCATCTCTCTGTCAGAGCAGGAGGCATCAGTGGCCTCGCCTTTCACCTCCAAAACTCCCAACATAGAATGCGTCCCTCATCTCATCAAGTAAGTAGTCACTTACCCCAGTCTTGTTTTCTCTTTGGACATTCGGGTGCAGCTAACATTATTCTCGGGGGAGCGGAAGAGCTGTGTGCCAGGAGGAGGTGCTTTCTGTGAAGATACATACTCCTGCCTAGTGGACTTCAAAGGAGTTATAAATAACAGAGGGAGAGTGGAGAGCGGGCTGTTTCCAGAAAAAGCCATTGGTTGGATCATTTTTAAAAGAGTTATCACTGCTTTGAATTGCACTAGCAATCACTAGTTTAAATGCTTTGTGCTGAGAGACTGGGAAAACCCACTAGGTTTCCTTCCTTTGTGGCTCCATGCCTTTCCTTGAGGTACCCTTCTCATGCCCAGTTTTGAAAATCTTTATTACTCTTTGGTACTCCCACTGAATTTGCCTTGGTCTTATGTTTGTAATGCTGGTACATTTTGGCTTGAACGGTAGAAACAACATTGTGGACGATCTTTGTCATCACCACTAACGTGTTTATAATTTAAAATGTACCTGATAGTCTATTATACTTAAAAAAATAGTCTGCAGATGGAGACATGGTTGGTATTTCTTTCTGTAAATAACGAAACCAAGGGTCAGAGAGCAAGACTGATATGCCTGTGCTCAGAGACTACAGACGGCTGGAGATCAGGTGTTTTATCTACTCTAGTTTTTCCTGCCATATTGATGTAATGACTTGGCTAGCTTCCTTTGCTTAAGGTATTTATCTATAAGCTTGAGTAGGGTTTGCTGACTGGGAACTTAGTGCGAGCAGTTAAGGGAGATCAGCAAAGACAACTAACTCTTACGGAGAGTCCTATTTGTTAGAAGAGATGGGGTACTGTAGAAGGTCATAAGGTGGCTGGGGAAGAGAGATTGGCTGCGTTAGATTGTCTTGGGAAAACCTCACTTGAGGAGGTGAGAAACGGGAAGAAATGACCTTCTGGGCAGAGCCAATGACAGTAGTAGGCCTGGTGTGAGGATCAGGTCTTGAACTCTTAGGAAGTTATTACACCAATCATGAGTAGATTAAAGTTCACTATGACCCCCGTATGAAATAACAAGAAGTGGTAAATTCCTTGTTTTTTTGCTGAAGTTTTTCAACAACAGCACAAAGGAGTACACCCATTGTGTCCAGTCTATTTAAATTTGATGCCCTTAATAATAATTTTACACATTATTTTTAGTTCAGTTTTAGGAAAAGTTAGAATCACCAAGGTGAGGTTTGGATCAAATGTTTGCCAAATTCCAGAAGCACCCACTTGAAAGTGCTCCAGGACCTGATTTATTTCCTGTTGTACGCAGATACAGAAACTGAGACAGGGGGATGACCTTCCAAACCACATTAGCATGTGCCCATGAGGTCTGAGACTGGTTCCCAGGTCTCCTAGCTGTGAGTTTAGGACCTGAAACAATCCCATGCATGATGGATGAAAGCAACTGTAAACCAAAGCCCACTGCCAACTCAAGACTGTGGACACTGGCCCGGAAGTGCTCTTTCTTGACCAGCCCGTCATTTAGCTGCCACTGGCTCGAGGCTGTCTCTGCTGGTTTCAGACAAGTGATCACACAACTAGATGTCTGGCTTTTTTTTTTTTTTTTTTTTTTTTTTTTTTTTTTTTTTTTTTTTTTTTTTTTTTACCTGTTTGTTTCTTTGTTGTTCTGAGACAAGATGAGAAAGCACAGAATAACACCCGATTTCTCTCCTCATTTCCCTCATTCCCTGTCCTTCCCTTTCTCACACAGGGAAGGCCGCGCTGCTCTCGTGACGTCCTTTTGCATGTTTAAGTACATGGCCCTGTACAGCATGATTCAGTATGTTGGTGTTCTGCTGCTCTACTGGGTATGAGCCTCGTGTAGTGAGAAATAAAGCTCGTGGTCATTCGCTCCGTGAAAATGGGATGTGGGTGCACCAAGGAGCCTTCTAGAAGTGTCCTCAAGAGTTGGCAAAGTAAACCAGGACTAGGCAGGCATGCAGGTCAAGCGGTGGCTTCCTGACATAGAAAGCAGGTCATCGGGTGGTAATGGAGGAACAGAATTGAATTTTGTGTTTATTCTCACTGTCGCTTTCGCCTGTGTGGACCATTACAGAGTGGATTCTAGTACTGGACTGGACTGGTGCTTAATAACTGGCATTCCAGCGATATTCTTTCAGTCTCTGTCACTGTGATAGAATATGGACCAAATGAAACTTAGGGGAGAAAAGGGTTTTTTTGGTGTATGGGTTACTCTCCGCCACTGAAGGGAGGAGTGTGAAACAGAAACCAGAGGAGGAACAGGCTTGCTTCCGCTGGCTTGCTCAGCTGTGTTACTGACATAACCTAGTCCCACCTGCCTAGGATGGAGCAGCCCACCATGGGCTGGCCCCTCCTCTACCAATTAACAATCAAGAAAACATCCCATTGGCTGGTGCACAGGCTGATCGGATGGAGGCAGTTTTTCAGCTGAGCTTCCCTTTCCCAGGTGTGCCAAGTTGGACACCAACATTAGCCATCCCAGCAGGCCACCCTAACTATTGATGCTTTACAGCTTCAGGGTTGTAAATATCAAGCTACCCGCTTGGTTCACCTGAACACGAATGGGGAAGAAACATACAATAGCAGTGCACACCGAGGTACCACATAGACACAGGGGCCGTAAATACCCACAGAGGCATAGGTAAAAGAAAAGCAAATGGAGGAAAATAAACAGGCAGTACCAAGCTTGGCATATACCCCAACTTCAGTTTAGTACCATTAATCTGGGGGTATGTTTGCACGATTTAGGTGTTTAACAAGGAGAGCTTAACATTCCTGAAAGTTTAGCAATTGATTTCCAAGGGTAAAGAAGCTAGCATGGCTCTCATTCCTAACTACACAGATCTGAAAATCGGTGAACTATGTTATAAAAACATGAGTATCGGGTGGTGGCTCATATTATTTAACAGGATATAAAAGAGGACGAGATATCACTATTGTTTGTGAATTCAATATGTGCGCTCATGCTTCATAGAAATTCTGAGGAAGGGGGCCGTCCCTACAGACATCTCAACCAGGCTCCTCTTCTCTTTGTGTCTGTTTTCTCCTAAGTTCAAGCTCTTGATCTCATTGTTTCAGATAGGTTTTCTGACTGTCTGATGAGGGGGCTAGAGATGAAGCTGCTTGCAAGAACTTGACCCTGTTTCAGAGTGCCTAATTTATTATTTTGGAATAGTTTATTATCCTCAAAAGTATCATTCAATCTGGCATGCTGTGATCCCCTTTCCACTCACGTTGTGAGCAGGAAGGCAACATCTCTGAACTCACAGGCTTGGCCACTCTTTTGCAAGAATCGCGAGACAATTTATTAAAAACCTGTATCTCTCACCTAACAATGCCCAAGATGCACGTTGTGAATTCAGTCATTCTAACTTCCCATTACTGAAAATTTGAGTCAGGCCACCAAACAGTTGGTATATGTGGCTACTGGGGACACGTGGTTTATTGTGCTGGACCAAACCCACATTTTCTGTAAGTCAGCACAAAAGAGAAGAGATGGATCTGGCCAGTGTCCCCCCAACACTGAGTAGCACTGATGCAGAAGATCTCACCTAGAAAACACACACAGGATGCTCTTTCAGAGTGAAGGAACTTCACAGAATGGGGGACCTCCCCTCCCAACCGCTACCACTCACCAACCCCAATGGGCTTGAGACAATGCCATGTCCCCAGTGAGCTTGCTTGAAAAATTAAAGTAGAAGGTCTACACTTATTGCAAGTCTTTTTAAATTTTATCTATAACCTTGCTATTTTTTTTTAAAAAAATCTGCTTTCATTTTTGTTTCCAGGAGACAAACAGCCTTTCAAACTACCAGTTTCTCTTCCAGGATCTCGCCATCACGACTCTTATTGGCGTAACAAGTAAGAACTTTAAAGCTTCATTCTGCGGGGTCTTCCCCTGCTTCCTTCCCTCCACCCGACAAGGTTTGTCGGTCTTAAAGGCAGGAGCAGGACCAAGTGTGGCTTAGTCCCAGAGGCAGGGGGCGGGCTACAGAATGCTCAATTCTATTAAAAGAAAACATTAACAAAGGGAAAACCTAGCTTTTTTGCCTTTTCCACAAAAGAGAGAGCTTCTATAAATGGGCCCCCATCAATTAGACTCCAATTCGGCACCTTGGGAATAGGAACTGACTTCAGCTGGCTTTCAGGTGTAGGTGTCGGTAAAATGCACTCTGCTTGCCGAGCTGAATGGCTTGGATCTTTCTGACCCTCTGTGCTGCAGCCGCTCAGCGTGGAAAGTGGCACTTAAGGGCAATTGTGACATTGTAGGACTCCCGCGTCCCACCTTAATGAGCATGTGGATTGTCTCCTCTGTAGGGGAAAATTTCAATTCATGAATGCATTTTCAGGCTATTTTAGGTTTGCAGCAAAGTTGAGGAAAGTTTGTACCTTTCCCCTGAGCGTACACAACTGCCCATTATCAACCTCACCTCTTCGGCAAGAGGAGCACATGGGCTGCGGTTCCTCTCCGTGCATCAATTCACTGTGATTGCTCCAAAGTTCATAGTTTACACTGGGCTTTCTTTCCTCTTAGTCTCCCACTCTGAGTTTGGACATGCGTCAGGTGACAGATAGCTGTCGTTGCACACCAGACAGGATGTTCACCTTCAAATGTTTCATGCCTTATTTGTTCTCCCCTCTCCAAAGCTCCTGACAGCCACTGTAGTCTTTTAATGGTCTCTATACTTTTCCAGAAACTTCTGCGGTTGAAACTACAGGCCTTCCAGATCAGCATCATTTGGACAGTAATGCTTTACAGTCGAGGTGTCTATACACCTTACAGAGCCTCTTACAGAGAATGACTGAAGGACATTCTCTGGTCTCTGGGTCACAGTATATTTCTTCCTTTGCCTACCGAAGGGCATCTTGGTGCTTTCGAATTTAGAAAGATTAAGCGTAAAACTGCTTTAAACATCTGTGTGCAGGGGTTCGTGTGAACATACATTTTTAATTCCGCTGCCTACTTTCGCTTGCAAGTTCAACAGTGATACCCCTTACGAGCCCTCGCCCCGCCCCCAACGCCCCAGGCACCAGTGTCTGGGAGGGTGCGCAAGACTCACTCACTACAAAGGTACGGGTCTTTCGTGGACTCTCTCACACGTGCTGTGACCGGCTTTCATGCCTTTCCTTTCACGATTTTAATAGTTCTGACAATTCATTTTCAAAACATGTTCAGAAACGCAAATGGACTTGCTCAGGTGGAGCAACGGCTAACCTCACTTCAGCTGCTACCCGCTGCTTGCGGCTGCCAAAGTTCCCTAAGTTCCCCTTGCCTCTCTGCTGCTGATAGCAATAACCACTTCTCCTTGAGCACTGGACTCTCAGCACCACAGCGCTCTTTCCTCAAAAGGTTTCTTCCTTTCCCTTCAGTGATTCCACACTCTGCTGAAGTCGTCTACCTCTTGGATGACACAGCTTCTGTCTCTTTCCTTTATTTCCTTCTTAAACCAAGTTCTCAGAACAACTTGTCGTTAGCCCGCACCCTCGCTTGAGGGGACGTCAACTAGTCGCATGACTTTAGAGGCATCTGTGTGTGATGAATCCCCAGTTTATAGCTACAGACCAGATGACTATCTGGAGTTTTGGAATGCAGTACCCAGCTTTGCATATTTAACACATACTCAAGTCAAACTCTTATTTCTGCCAGACCTAATTATGTAAACTTACTGAGTAGTTTGTTTGTGATACTTAATGCTCCAGGCCTTTGGGCAGTCTATGAGATAGCATTACTACCTCCTTAGTTATTCAAATTTAGGATCTATAATCATTCTGGATTTTTCCTTTTTCTCACCCTGTATGTCTAATACATATGACGTCCCTGTAGTGGTTTGAACAGCATTGGACCCCATAGGCTTATATATTTGAATCCTTGGTCATTAGGGAGCTCTACTTGTGAGAGCTTAGGCGGTGTGACCCTGTTAGAGCAAGTGTATCATTTGGAGTGGGTTCTGGGATTTCAAAAGCTCCAACCAGACCCAAGGCCTTTTTTCCTGCTGCCTTTGAATCTGGATGTAGACCTCTTAGCTACCTCTCCAGCACCATGTCTGGCTGTGCGGTGCCACACTCCCCCTGCCAGGTCGACAATGGATAAAACCTCTGAAACTGTAAGCTATTCCCAATCAAATTCTTTCCTTTCTAAGAGCTGCTGTGGTTGTGATGTCTCTTCACAGCTATAGAACTCTAACAGTCCCAGTTAGATCTGTCTCCAAGTACACCCTGATTCCTTTCTTTCCTCTGTCACCTCTTTTGTTGTGTGGTTGTACCAGGTTTTACTTTTAGGCCACCACCAGCTCCCAAATCATGACACAGAAACTTATCATTGGTTTTGAGTGCTCAGCCTTGCTTAGGTTCCTTTCTGGCTAGCTCTTTTAACTAAATTAACCTGTTTTTCTTTGTTTACCTTTTTCTCTATATCTGACTTTCACGGCTTCTCATGTCTACTGGCTGACATCGGCCTTACCTCCGGCCCCGGGCATCTACCTCATTCTTTCCTCCTCCTCCTTCTCTCGTTCCTCCTCATAAACCTACATTTCTCCTCCTGTTTATTCTCTCTCTGCCAGCCCTGCCTATCCTTTCTCTGCCTAGCTATTGACTGTTCAGTTCTTTATTAGACCAATCAGACAAAGTGAAACAAATGCAATACATTTTTAAATAGTTAAACACACACCCTTATGTCCTTAAATGCAGCACAAACAAGAGTAATACACTGTTACACGGTTAAAGTAATACTCTGCAGCATAAACAAATGTAACACATCTTTGCCTAGTTCAAATAGTATCCCACAACAGAGAACCAGGCCAGCATTGCCTCTGTTTGTCTGTCTGTCTGTCTGTCTGTCTGTCTGTCTGTCTATCTATCTATCTATCTATCTATCTATCTATCTATCTATCTATCTATCTATCTATCTATCTATCTATCTAATCCAATCATCTATCTATCTATCTATCTATCTATCTATCTATCTATCTATCTATCTATCTATCTATCTATCTATCTATCTATCTAATCCAATCATCCATCCATCCATCCATCCATCCATCCATCCATCCATCCACCCACCTGCTTTTATCAGTGATCTGGCTTTCACTGCATCTCACTCCATTGCTGCCAACTCCATTTGCCCTTTTAAAAGTTACATGCAAAGCCACAGGTTGCCCTATAATATTTCTGCACAAGCTGTCTTTAGTTTCCATTTACCTTTCACACAACACAAAGAATTTTATAAATATTATGACATTGTTCTCCTGCTTAAAAATGCTCCAGCAGGGTCTGGCAAGATGGGTCAGCAGGTACAGCTGCTTGCCATGCAAGCCGAGAGACTTGTGTCCCCAGCATCCACATGGAAGTGGAAAGGGAGGATGAAACTGCTCCATAAAATTTTCTTCTGGTCACACTCATGCAGAGGCGCATGCCCACTGCAATAATAATAGTAGGTAAAATGCAAACAAAAGTCTTTAGTAACTTTCCAGCTAATGAAACCCAAATCTTATGTGACTAGGGTCCCTCCTATGTCAACACCACCTCTGATCATGTGAACACCTACTTGTGCCTTTCAGGCTGGTGGCTCTGCTTTTGGGCGTTGTCAAATGGTCACCACAGCAGCCTTGCATTCTCCCTGCCCTTTGGGTAACATAATCTCCTTTAGTGCCTCACACAACTTTGGTGTTTCTTCATTATTTGTGTCTCAGCTGAAATATCATTACCTTTATGTTGTGTCCAAGATAATTATTCTTTGTCATAAAAATATGTATTATTTTCACATTACTTTTACATAATTTGATATTATAATTTTAGATTTATTTTGATTGATTTTTTTTACCTGCATTCTTCCTCTTTGAGTGTGTGTTGTTTGAGACCAGGACGCTGTTTGTTTTGGTCACTACTGTGTTACCAGTACCTCCAGCGATGGCCAGCACAGCAACAGCTTATTGGCATCTGCTAGGTCTTATGAAAGAATACTTTTGGAGAGTATCTACAGCTCATAGACCTTTCCTTTTCCCAGAACCAGTGCTATTTTTGTGCCTTCATCCATCCCAAGTCTGCCGTTCAGAAGGACACCAAATAGCCTGACTTTTCTTCCTTCAAAGTTCTTCATGTTTCTTTGGACACAGCTCTCATCTAATTTGTGGTTCTTCTCAACTGTTTAGTAAACATTTAGGGGATTTACTCTAGCTTCTGTTAAATAACCTGATCACTTTTCTTTTTAAAAATATTCAGTATGTGTGTTCTTAAACTCTATTCTTTATGAAAACAAGCAAGGCCAGTTCATCTTTCCATTCAGGGCTAAGCACTTTAAATGCTCTCATGAATTTCTTCCTGTCTTTTTTTTTTTTTAAATAAAACTGAGAATTTGAATTATGTTTTCTTTAGCATTGTACATATTGAATTTCTTTGAGACCAGGCAGTGCTATATAATCCAGTCTGCCTTCAAATTTGTGATTCTTCTGTCTCATACTCCAAGTCTGGGGAAGATAAGAGTGCATGCCTCCATGGCGGGTTTAATATTGTTTCATAAATTCTTTCCCTTTCCTTTGATAACTGTTTTTAAATTTCATTACATTTTTTAAAAATATACCTATAACATAAAATATTTCATTTAAGCATATTATCGTGAAATACTAACTGCATTGAAAATTCTGTGCAACCTCCATCACTACTGTACCCAAACAGATACCTTCCTCATGGAGCAAGCACTCCCAACTCTCTCTTCCAATCTGGGGTGACTTTTCTACTTTTTATTTGCACTAATTTGCATAATTCACATATTTTATATACATGAAGACATATAATTTGTTCCTTGGTTTCTGTCTCTTTCACTTTCTAATCCATTTTGCATCATGGATTAGAACTTCATTCCGTATTGTAGATAAATATTATACTATTCAGTAAATATATATTCCCTGAATATGTATGTATGTATGTATTCACATTTTTTTCTGCTACTCTGGTGATGGAGTTAGGTTGCTTCCTCCTCTTGTCTGTTGTGGACAGTGTTACAATGGATATTTGCATAAATAATCTGTTTGAGTTTTTTTCGGTTTTATAAGTAATAAAATGGAATTTCTGTATTATGTGACTGCTACATATTTAACTCTTCAAGCAAACACTAAACCATTTTCCTAGAGACTGTACCATTTTAAAATTTTCACTAGCAATGAAAGAGAGTTCTAATTTCTAAGCAGCCTCAACAATAACTATTTAATTTTAAAAATAATTTTATCTATAGTTCAATGATCTTTTAATTTTTTGAAAATTTTATATATGATTACTATAGTTACATAATTTATGTCCCTCTTTTCCTTGTCTCAACTCTTCTATGCTATCTGCACTTCTCAAATTCATGACCTCTATTTATTATTGTTACATATATAAATTCAGCCTGACCTATCATGATTTGATTTGAATTTTTCAGCTTGACTACAAAAGGATAAAATGGTTTTTCCTCTTATACATACTGTCTTTTGACCTTAAAAATTTTAAAGTATGTTTTATTTAGACAGAGAGAGAGAGAGAGAGAGAGAGAGAGAGAGAGAGAGAGAGAGAGAACTCGTGTGCACATGGTACACACACAGTAGCCAAAGGACAGCTTGTGAGAGTCAGTATTTCCTTTCACCATCTGGGTCCCAGAAACTGAACTTAGGTTTTCTGAGTTCAGCAAGTCCCTTTACCTGCTGAACCATTTTTCCATTCCTCACTATTTTTATATTTTCTTTCGTGAACTAAGGTTTTGATATGTAGCCCAGGATGTCCTCAACTTGATGAATCAGGAGTCTTTCTCTATTCCCTCTTCTTTTCTTTCTTGAGACAGGGTCTGCAACCCGAAGCTTACTTTTTGACTAGGCCTACTTGTGATCCGCTCGACTCTGCCTCTCAGTGCTAGATTTACAGCATACATAGCCGTGCCCAGCTGTTTACATGAGTGCTAAGGATTTGAACCCACACCATCTTATTTTAACATCTAGTTCTCTTACACGTCGAAGTAGCTCCTTACTCCTGTAATGATTCTTTTAACATCATTTATTGTATTTCCTGTGGCATTATGTCTTTTGACTTAATAATTTCTTTAGTTTTGCTGACAGTCTCATTTCATTTAACTATTGTTTTCCTTATTTTTGTTCACATTTAAAAAATAGTTCTTTTTTAAATAACAATGTTTTCATGTGTTTTATCTTATGTGTATGGCTGTTGCCTCCATAAATATCTGTGCACATTGTGTGTGCAGTGCCTTCAGATGCCAGAAGAGGGTATCTTATCCCCAGGAGCTAGAGTTACATGTGGTTGTGAGCCACCATGTGGCTGGTGGGTATTGAACTTGGCAAGGGCAGGCAATGCTCTTAACCACTGAACCATCTTTCCAGACCCTTCATTAGGTTTTAACAATATTTGCAACAACTATTAGAAAGTCTTTGAATATAAAATTTAATGTGTGTGATTCTTCAGTGGTGATTTCTTTTAGTTCATTTTGTTCTGAGCATTATTGTGTATGTAGTAACTTTGGGTACAAAATTGACCTTCTTTTCTAGGTTTGATAGTTTTGTTTTGCTATTGGTTGAGCTTTTCAGATTGCATTTGCAATGTCATATCTCTGTAGTGAGTAGCCACTGATCTGTTTCCTTAGCTTATGTTTTGACAGAGTCATCCTTAAACTCTAGCAAAACTTTAGAACTGACAGAGACTTCTTGATGCCTGAACAATCATCCAAAGTTCTTCTGTAACATTGGATCATCCATCTTCAGCCTACAGGCCCATCGTATCAAGTAGACTTTTCCATGAAGCAGGAAACTTCAAAGACAGTTCTGTCTCTATTAGCAGTTTGTCAGTTGCTTTCTTCTGTATCCTGCAGAATGTCTTGCAGACTCTTTCATAAATCAGGAGCCCTAAAGGACCATTTCACCTTTAGGCAAATTCAGCAGTCATTTCTCTGTGGGTTCTGCATGTCCAGTTCATCAAGCAGTCCAGGCAACAGCAGTTTCTTGCCCAAATGGTTAACCAGCTCCATAAGAGCCTCTTTGATGCCAGTCTTCCTCTTGAAGTAGATTGATGCTGCCAGGAGCAGATGTGTCTCACTGTCATGGAAAGTCCTAAGTTCTTAAAACATTGTAAATGCCATATTCTGTAGTCTTTGAAGGTTTGGAGATTATCTATCTACCTGAAATATATATCTATATATCTAGAAAATCTAAGTAACGTGACTACAAGCTTGATTATTATAGATGATTATTTATTAACCTATATTTCTTAATTATGCATTACATTTTTAAATGAGCTATACAAACACAATACTTTAATCAAGATCAGAAATACATGTACATATAACAAAATTGACCTTAAATTTGTATCAATAAACCAAGATCCATATCAATGCAAAGTATTCATCTCTATATCATATCCCCCTTTAAATGTAAACAAATATTTATAAACAATATTTGGGAATATGGGCATAGTTCTTCTCCAAACTGCTTCCTGCTTTTTATTGGGCAAAGTAATTTTTGGGGGTGTTGAAAGCGACCTTTCAGAAGGTCTTGGTCCATCAAACCACATTAGTCTAGAAGCAATTTCACAGGTTCTCATCTTCTGTGGAAACAAAAGAAGAATCTCTTTTGCAAAGCAACTTATCCTTAGATCCATATTTTGAAATCAAGATACCTTTAAGATGTATATTTTGGTTACTTAACTCCTTCATAGTCAAAAAATTCAAAGAAAACACAGTAATATATATAATCCAGACTCTCTGTGTATCTTCCATCTTTACATGGTTTATTTTTTGCCCCTTTTAATCTATGACTATCTGTATTCTATTTCTTTAAAGACTGTTTTTTAAACCATTTACTTCTCTTCATAACGCTCTATAGTCTTTTTATTTTTCTCTTCCAAGCTTATGTACTTTTATCCAACACTGTGACCCATTTAGAGATCTCTTTTATCTGGATTTGTCTTTATTGCATATCTGTTATTTTTTTCTGACCTGAGCACTTCTTAAAATGCTAAGTGCTTCTTAAGAATCTAAGCTGTGGCATTGCTAGGGTATATATGGCACTGAGTGATTGTCCTGCCCAGTCCAGCATTGTGGAGCTGTTTGCTGCCTCTGAGAGCCAAATACATTGCCCCATTTTTAGGCACACAGCTGCTCTATGTTGCCATTAAGCAAACTGTAGCACTTTGGTTACAAACCCCATTTAAACTCTCAGCCGCCTGAAAGAGCCAGAGTTTGCACTGCCTGCATGGGCCAGAAAGCTGCGGTTTCAAAACAGCTTGGTTTTTTTCTGCTGGTGCTGAATCAGGACTCTCTTAAAGGAGCCATGCCTCTGCTTGCTTCTAGCAAACAGAGCCCACCCAAGAAAATGTCACTACCAAACCATGCTTAACTCTGTTCTTTTGTGTCTAGGATTCCTTTTGAAGCTCTCTCAGATTTTACGTGGATTTTAGTTAGTGAGCACCCATTTGTGTCCCTGTCCCATTGTAGCCATCTGCTACCTCTCACTTGCGCAGTTTTTCTGGCTCCTCTTTGGCAAAAATCCTAGCATTATTTTTGGTGGGGTGACTGGGTTGTGATACAGAGGTCCTGTTTAGGACTGAGCACTCTATAGTCTCGTATTCTCTGCTTTGATCAGTTATAGGTGTCAGTGTTAATCACCATCTGCTGCAAGTAGAAGTTTCTCAGATCAAGGCTTGACAGGTGCATTAATCATACCACTCTTACCATTAAGAATGCAACACTTCCACCCACTGAGACAGTGGGCCTGATCTAATGGGAGCTCACCAAAGCCAGCTGGACTGGGACTGAATGAGCATGGGATCAAACTGGACCCTCTGAATGTGGTTGACAATGGGGGCAGACTGAGAAGCCAATGATAATGGCACTGGGATTTGTTTCTACTGCATGTACTGGCTTGTCGGGATCCTAGTCTCTTTGGATGCACACCTTTTTAGACCTGGATGGAGAGGGGGAGGGCCTTGGACTTCCCACAGGGCAGGGTACCCTGCCCTCTCTTAGGACTAGAGGGTGAGGGTGAGTGGGGGAACAAGAGGGATATGGGAGGAGGGGAGGAAGTGGAAATTTTGAATGATATTATTTATAAAGCAATAAAAATTAAAAACGAAGTCAGGATGACCATCAAATGGGCAATGTGAGTGGGGGAGGGGAAAGCCAAAAAAATGAAAAATGTGAACTGTTATATTTGCTAATGCTATTTTTATGTAAGTTATTAACCTGCTGAAAATATCAAGTTCCCATCTGTACAGTAAGGAAAGTTGTTATTTTACAGACATGCACATAAAGCTCATAAGAGAGAAAAAAAGAATGCAGTACTTCCCTGCTCTCATGTGTGTAAACTCTGGACTTCCTTTGTAGTGAATCTGAATGGTGCCAATCCCAAGCTAGTGCCTTTCAGGCCTGCAGGGCGGCTGATCTCCCCACCTCTGCTGCTCTCAGTTATCCTCAACATCCTTCTCAGTTTGGCTATGCACATCGTGGGCTTCGTCCTCGTGCAGAAACAGCCGTGGTACCTCATGGAGCTGCACAGGTATCAGCGTGGCCTCAAATCCAGCTCCTTGAAGCCTGATTTCTGTCAACCATCATCTGGCCCGCCTGAAGGGAGGCAGCTGGTCTTCATCAGACAATGGTTTCAGTGCCTTTAAGTCCTTTCGGAACGTTTTCAATAACCATCTGTCTTTTTGTCACACATCTTTGGCTGAGGGTGGCAATGGATTATATAACTTTCCTGTTTGCCCCAGTTTAAGGAGTCCAGTTTAAGTCACGTCTGGTGAAATGATCAAAATCTCTCCCAAGCCTCGTACATTTATCCAACACTGTGACCCATTTAGAGATCCTTTTTTTTTTAATCTGGATTTGTGTTTATTGCATATCTTTAATTATTTTCTGACCAGAAGTGCTTCTTAAGATGCTAAGCACTTCTTAAGAATCTAAGCTGAGGCATTGCTAGGGTATATATGGCACTGCCTGCTTGCCCTGTCCAGTCCAGCATGGCAGAGCTGCTTCAAAACTGCCCCCTGTTCAATGATTAGTACATGTCACCTTATGTATTACTAAGGGAAGAATCACAATTTACTCATCTTCCCCTACCCCCATATCCTTAACATATATGATAGATGCACAGCTTACTGAACAAGTAGACAGTTGAACCTGCCTATGTATCAATTTCCCTATTCAAACATACAAAATTATGCACCTGTCTGTCTTTATTTTTCCTTTATTTTTGTGTCTCCTTTTCCACAATGGAGACAACTATGAAAAATTGGCTATCTGTTTGCATGGTGACCTACAAATGCAAATATGTTTTGAGGATTCCATTGGCTCTTTTGGTTTCCTTCGTAGTGCCTGCCCAACGAGAAATGAGAGCATTTTAGCTATAACCACGTCTCCACATGTTCCCGAGAAAACCAGAAGTAACAGCACCTTTGCTAGTTTTGAGAATACTACTATATGGTTTCTGGGAACAATCAACTGCATCATCGTGGCCCTTGTGTTCTCTAAGGGCAAACCATTCAGGCAGCCCACATATACAAACTGTGAGTAACACTGCGTGGAAACAGGGGGATTGTTGGTTCGACCATCACTGATCATTAGCACAGGCATGCTCAGGTCACTCATGAATCAACAACACAGCCGAGTCTCAGCTAGAGCTCCAGTCCAGAACTCTGAAAAATGCAGCGACCTCATTCCCCTGCCTCTCTCTTTCCATCAAAGGACAGCTTTCTCTTCTCAGCCCAGTGCTCCACCGGAAGTTGTCTTTAGTGATTTCTCTTGGGATAAGTCTAAGTTGGGAAGATCAATGTAAAGACTAGTCTTTACTTGTCATTGTCTGTTGGGATTCATCCTGGAGACATGAGAAGGGTCACAGCCCTCAACTGGAACAGCATCGTGTGGTAGCAAACTGGGAGTAGGTCCGACCTGGGGAACCTGCCTCATCACACAGCGTTGCGAACCCTCTTAGCTGGGGTAGTTTGGGGCAGAAAGGTTGTTGAGGAGAAGTGTGTGCCCAAGTTAGTTTCGGAGACATATATTTATATAATTGGTACTGATTGTTACAATTCGGGAGCATAAGTTGAAGGATCCATACCCTCCTACAAAATTGTACCAAGAAAATGATTCTACCTTTTCCCTCATTGGAATGAAGAAGCAGTTGAATGTTCGCCTTTATATAATCACAATTTAAAATTTCATGTATTTATGGCATTCCTGGTTTTCCAGAAATGGATTTGAGGCAGATGACTTGTATTTAAGGCAGCTACTTGAATGTCTTTAAAGCACTCATCGAAAGGGCATTTTATCATTGCTAGTCTCTATATATTTACCACCTGTACTAATTGGAACATAACATACATATAAAAAAGATCCCCCATCAAGGACATGCATAGAAATTATGGCGTCGAGACCCACTGCATAGAAATGAGTGCTTTCATTTGTGATGCTGTATTTGGATGCAGAAGTCAAGTAAATGTAATCAGCATTAACCTAGAATATATCAGTCAACAGACGTAATGCTTCAAACAGCAACTTCTCAAAATGATAGCTTGTGTTCTTGTTTCCTCAGATATATTTGTCCTTGTGCTGATTTTACAGATGGGTGTATGTCTTTTCATTCTATTTGCGGATATTCCAGAGTTGCATAGGCGTTTGGACGTAAGTGTCTTCTCTGGAATTATGGTGTCGTGTATTTTTGTCACCGGCTTTTGAAAGCGGGTCACTGTTGGAACTGACATGGGCTACCGACACTGGCTATGTACTCTGGAACTGGCAGAGTTTTAAAATAATGCTCAACTGTATCTAGTTTTAATTTAAGCTAATAAGGAAATAAAATTTCATCAAGTGTTGATTCAAAGACTAAAGACAGCCTTCTAAAGAATCTGTGCCACCTTTCATTGAAAACAAAACTCCAGAAAGACTGGTTAAAAAAATCTACATATATATTTTCCTTTTCAAATACCATTTAAAGAAATTTTGTCTGCAACCATCTTTAGGTTCATTCTCAAATTTGTACTCAATTCTCAAATTCTCAAATCATGTTTTTCTCTATGTTAGTAGTTATATCTGAAAAGGTGCCTTTCAAAGAAACTTGCTCCTCTATCTCAAGCGCTCTCTTACATTAAAAAAAAATGTAACTGAGACAACTTTGAAATCCTACGAGATATTTTATTCTTACCTACTCACGCTAGGAGAAGCACATGTAAACCTGTTACAGATAGGCTGGCCCTCTGCAATGATGAAGGAGGGAATATTTTTGTTTGGGAAGGGCTTGTGTGGAGTCCCTGACAGTGGTGTTACAAAAGATTCTGAAAAGAGGCATTGTTCAGTTTAAAACCAAGCCCTCTTATCACATAAATATGGGTCTAGTCTTGAAAATGTGGAATATCAGGCAAAGAAAATTATGACATTCTCTGCTATCCTTCCATCTTTTAAAATTTATGTATTGTAAATGGGTTTTGCTTCAAATTTATGAAGTTTTTATGAATTGAACCATGTTGCTTCACAGCCCAGATTTTTTTTAAATCAAGAAATACATTCACATGATTTAAATTTTATTTAAATGTAAATACGTTAAAACATCCTTTCTAACCTAGCTTCTGTCTGGAGGCAATGTATGGTATTGGGTTTTTTTTTCTTCATATTTTCACCCTTTATTTTCTACATCTGCAGAGAAGTACATGTATTTCTTATGTGTGCCAATCTTCTCCCACATTTTTACACAATGGTAACAAACAAGCTCTTTCATTTGTCAGTATTCTGAGATGTTGATATCAAAGTGGAATGTGTCACGTAAGAAATTCACTGTAGAAGGTATCTGTGGAGGAAAGGGTAGCAGGCAGGGAAGGTAAGGAGAGGCGTCACACAACCTTGAAGATCAAAGCCATGAAGTGGAGAGGGAGTGGAAGAAAGGGCTCCAGAGAAGAGTTTCGGTCTATAGCGACTGAAGGATTAAGTCAAGATTGTCCATCGGGAATGGCCGGCATCTTGCAGGAGTGAGTCTCATGAGAATCCACACTGTCCTCCTTTGCAGGTCTTAGCAGCCCATGGGAAGGACAGCGTTGGAATCAAAATTGTGGTAGATTTGGAGTATGATGTTTGGGGATGCCGATATTTATCTTCCCAACAGCGGGAGATCTGAGTGGAACATTTTCATAGCTGTGTGTATTTATCTTCCCATCAGCAGGAGAGCTGGGTGGAAAATTTCTATGGCTGCTACAACCACACACACACAGCCCCGTGCCTTATTGTTTTCATGTAACGGTGTATTTAGGTAATTGTGTCATACTAGCTTGTAAGCCTTCTCCATTACTTTTAGTGATCACATAATATTTTGTTACATAGGTATGCACATTGTATTTCATGGTATAGATTGTGCATCCTTATGTGCAGTCCCATATTAATTAAGATATAACTGTTTCTACGCTGGTACCTTACAAAGACACAGCAAAAGAACCATGCACACATCTTTTTAGTCATGTATAAGAATATGTCAGGAGTAAATTCCTAGAAGTGGATTTCAAATAATAATTTTGAAAACATTGTTCTCCATAGGATTGCATTAGCTTTTATTCCCATCAGCATATGAGACATTGTATATGGCATGGAATACACAGCAGAGTATACTTGGCTAATCCACACACCCCATCCATCCATCCATCCATCCGTCCACCCGTCCACCCACCCACCCACCTACCCACCCTCCCATTCATCCATCCACTCATCCACCCACACTCCTTCCACCCACACACCCATGTACTCACCAACCCATCCATTCTCCCACCCATCCATTCAAACATTTATTCATCCATCCACCCACCCTCCCATCTACCCACCCTCCCACACACCCACCCTTCCACCTACCCATCTATCCACCCACCCACCCTCCCACTGATCCATCCAAACAACTATCCACCCACCCACCTACCTACCCTCCCATCTATCCATCCATCCATCCAAACATCACCCATCCATCCTTCCATCCATGCATCCATCCACCCATCCAAATATCCATCCATCCTTCCATCCATTCATTCACCACCCATCTATCCACCCACCCACCCTGCCACACATCTATCCAAACATCCATCCATCTATCCATCCATCCACACTTAAGTATCATGAATTGTGTTTGAAGAGGGCTTGGAAGAAGGCAGAGGAAGTGTGCAGAGCTTGATTTTAGCCCTGTGGTCCTTGGGCAAGTGCCCTTGTAAGGGCACAGGCTGTGAAGCTATAGGCACAGCCTTGAGAGAGCAGCCCTAACCCAGCACTCTAAAGCAAGACTTCAGTGAAGAGAAACATTGCACTAGAGGACAGAAGGCCACACTGCCCACAGTGAAGGTTCCACTCATGCATCCTCAGAGATGCCTGGGAATAAAGTCACATTCCTGCATTCCTTCTTCAAAACAACAAAAACAAGTGGATAAAGAGAGCTTACTGTTATTTGTTTTCATTGCAAAGTGACCAAAATTAGAAAAAAGTATAAATTTTAGATAAAAGAGAGAGACTAGGAGAGAAAGAAAAGAAAGAAAAAAACCAGTCACAACCTTCAAATGGTTTTGAACATCAGTCTTCCATACTTACAAGTTTTTATGTATATGTGTATGTAAAAGTATATACTTGCAATAGGTACTATATACACATGCCATTTATATTCTAGATTTATTTCATTTGTATGTATGTCAGTGCATGACTTTATTTAAGTACATGAGGCTGTCACGGAGGCCAGAAGCAGGTGTCGGTTCACCTGGAGCTTGGGTTACAGGTGTTGTGAGCTGCTTGATGATGTGGGTGTTGGGAACTGAACCATTGGGCCACTGAAGAAACACAATTCTTCTTAACTCCCCAGCTCTGGCTCCTGTGTGTGTGTGTGTGTGTGTGTGTGTGTGTGTGTTTATGTTTCCACTGTGATATATACAAATTTCCAGTGTGAGCATGGACACTTTTCTAGCATATGTGTTCTGAAACTAACTGTCCTTCGTCATCTTCTGCCAGCTGCTCTGCACTCCTGTCCTGTGGAGAGTCTACATTCTTGTCATGATCGGCTCCAACTTTGTTGTGTCCCTTGCTGTGGAGGTAAGCGCCCCCGGGCTTTTTTGTGGTGTGTGTGAGTGGGAGCCAGTCCATTAGGAGCTTGAGAATGGAGCGATGTTAATGTGCAAAGTCCGGCACTGTGGTGGTCCTTCCTTTACTCTATGAGCAAAGGCACGGCACAGTGTGTAGTTGCATTCTCTGATAGAAAAACAAACATTTTGTCTTCTTCATCTGCAAAGTGTGGTAGGGAGGACACAATCATGATCTTTTTTTTTATTTTTTTTTGAAAAATTACCACCTCCTCCCGTTTCTCATTTCCCTCCCCCTCCTCCCACACATCTCCCTCTCCCCCCACTCCCTTACCCCTCTCCCCCTCCCCCCACTCCATTTCCCCCTCCCTCTCGAGAATGATGAGCAGTCCAGGTTCCCTGCCCTGCGGGAAAATCCAGGGAGATGTCCCCAGCTAGTACCTTGAGCAACTGAGCAGAGGGAATCTGAAATGACCCTATCCTATAGCCATACTGATAAATATCTTACATATCACCATAGAACCTTCATCTGGCGATGGATCGAGATAGAGACAGAGACCCAAATTGGAGCACCGGACTAAGCTCTTAAAACCCAAATGAGGAGCAGAAGGAGGGAGAACATGAGCAAGGAAGTCAGGTCCACAATCATGATCTTAAAGGTTCCATTCATTCTTAAAATTCCCCAATACTGGCACAAACAGAATTTACATTTAAAGTTGAGATATGATTTGTGCATTAAAAACCTCACCATTTTAAAGTGAACAGTTAAATGTTTTCAGGAGAGTAGCTGAGTGTCCAGTCATCAAAACTACCTACTTCCAGAATCCTTCCATCCTCTCAAAGGAAAGCGTGCCACCCTTTAGCAACCCCTCTTCCTTGACAACCACAAACACACTGTCCATCTCTCTAGACTTTCCTATTTGGGACATTTTAGGTGATTAAATCATTTTGTACACAGCTTTGTTTTTTGTTTTGTCTTTGGTGCTGAAGATTGGACCCAGGGTAAGGACTTGTACCTGCTAGGTAAGGACTCTACCACTAAGCCACTCCCACAACTCCTTTTTTTTGTTTGTTTTTTAAAGACAGAGTCTTACAATGTAACCGAGGTTGGCTTTGAACTCCCAGTCATCCTGCCTTTACCTATGGAGTGTTGGAATTTCAGGCGCACAACATTTTGCTTCAGAGGCATGTGCCTTTTTGTATCCAGCTTCTTGCGTTTAACAATTTGTATTGTTTTCACCTGTGATGGGAAATGAGCCTCACAGCGAGCTCTTCCAGCTTTCCTTCTACAGTCCCCGTATGCTCCGTTTCCTTAGTGAAATGAGCTTGTACCCATTTTTACCTCTGACTATTTCACCCTCTCTTCTCTCAGTGACATTAGACATAATCCCCCTTCTTCACAGCCTGGCATTGGAAGGTAGTACTTAATGAAGCCATCCGTGGAGAAATGTTGGGTTCTGTCGCAATTTTTGCCTGGAATTGTAGAACTGGGTAGTCACAGTGGTCGTGACTTCCTTACAACCTGACGTCCCAGCTAGGGCTGCGAGGACAGAGTCTCAGAGAACATTCTATTACTTGTAGAGCAAAGACTGACACAGTGGACAGTAGAAGAACAGAGCCCTGAATCAGGGCACTGAAGCCTCTCTCTGGAGGCTAAATCCAGTTATGCGAAGGCAGAGCGGGCACCACACTCATCAGGCAGGCTTGTTAAAAGGTTAAAATGGAGGCACTGATTATCAAGCTCTCCCTTCACGGGGTCTGGCTCAGGAGGTGAGAGACCCTGTGCATCCAACAGGTTGCCAGAGGATTCTACTGTGATGGGTTTGGGCAGCACACTTTGACAGAACTATGCCAAGCTGTACATTTTCCAAAGCAGTCAGACTAATGTGGGTTTCCTCAGACTGAGTTGCAGAAGGGGATTCCCCATTGTTTAAAGCAGTGGTCCTCAAACTTCCGATAATAACAACAACAGCAAAAACCACTGTAAGCCACAAGCCATCTTCATCTCTGGTGACACTTAGCATTCTTTACTTTGTTTCTATCACTCCTTCAATCATGCTTTATACATTTGTTCTTTCCGCAACAGTTCATTGACCTCGTGACACATCCCAGGGTATTTTATCAGGAGAAAGATAGCAGAGGGGTGGGACTCCCAATCCATAGGCAGTAAGCAGACATGTGCTATTTCTGTGTTGATGTCTTCTCTTGCTATTAAGCTCCACAGGCAAGCACTTGTGTTAGTAGCTATTGCATTTAATACTGCAATCATTGCATTTAAAATTCTAGTAGGGACTGTGTAAGAGTCGTTTAAATTGAATGTTAGCAATGACCTTGTGTACGCCCAGCAGTTGGGATGGGTAACTGATTCTCATTAGAGTGAGGCATCTTCTTTGGTTTTCATGAGTGAGAGATGAAGCTACACACACGCATGTTTGCTATGGGCTGCTAGCAACTTCTAAATTGAAAAATTAAACACCTTAGACCCTTCCCTATGACATCCTGTTGTTCACCAAGCCCTTTCTCTACGGTCAGCAGGTACTTAGAGACAGAGTAGAATTACCGAGTCTTCTACAGAGGACTATCACAGTTGGAAATGATGGATGCTATGGTTTTCTGCCTCGTGTGGAGAAGGAACCCAAGAGAGTAGGCAAAGACTGTCATGGGCTCAGCAAGATGTCTTTCCTTTAGGAGATTCTATATGTATGCCAGAAAGCGTAAAGAAATGCTGGGTGAACCGAGCCAAACACATTCTGGGAGCCTGATGGGGAATCTCTGTCAACCAATTATCTTTAACAGGTGGGACCAAATTAGGGTGTGGTTTTATGGGACCTGGAGAAAAATGGCAGCTAACCGCCCAGGTGCCCTCTCTCTGTGTCATTCCCTTGCAGCACAGCTGAGCTTTGTTTTCTCGTTCCTGTTTCATGAGTTTCTCCCTTATAATAAATAAAAAATATACTTGTTTTATCTTTTAGCTAGCCTGGTTATTTCCCAAATCCAGCTAACTTCAACAGGAGCCAGCTTGTGTCATACACAGTCCAAACAGTTTTCTCAAGGTTAGGCATGATGCCTGGCTTCCTATGCAGCATTTGAAGTGTTGTCTGGTTTGCTGAGGTCTGACTCTAATGCTCATCTTAGAGTAGCCCGGAACAAATGAGTTCAAGTGAGATCTTACTATTTGAATCTCGCTTCCTGTCTGCTCAGAGGCGTGAGAGCTGATATTAATGGCTTTAACAATGCCCATCTTTTTTTTTTTATTACTCTGCATGCATGTGCATGTACTTAAGAACTGGGTAGTCAGTTGGGAAAGTGTACAGAGAATTCTTTCTAAAGAAATGGATTTGCATCAAAGCTTTGTTTTTCTTCTAGCCCTGCATTTGGTTTATAAGGCAGACTCATAAGGCAGGTCACACAACAATGAATGCTTCAGTTGTTCTTCGGAGAGTGGCAAGGGAGTATAAGGCGCACACGAGAAGGAGAAAAGTCCCGCACAGCATGGAGATCCCCATCTCATCTCTTGTTTAAGCTGTTTGAAGAAACGCTTAGGTTCCTTGCACCTGTTATATTCTAAAACTTGGAGTTGGTACCAGTGCCCCCGCCTTCGCCCAGCTCCAGGAAGGCTGCAGTGCTCCTGTTATGGGAAAGCTGACTAACAGGTTGGCCAGATGCTGATGATGGCTCTCTGGGTATTAGTTCCTTCTAAGAGGCCTACCAGTGTTCCCAGGAAAAGATTCTGGCAGGCTGTGATTCCTATCTTTTCTATAGACAACAAGGCTAAAGTAGCAGAGAAGGGCAGATTTTAGGAAGCCTGCATCTTCCATAGTTCCTCAGTACACAAGAGATACCCTGGATGGACATCAAAATCAGTTCCAATTTTGTCACTTTGTTCTCCTTTTCTTTTATGAAAATATCTAAGACGTTCAACTTTTGGACAATATATGACAAAATGGAACACACACCCACATACACACTCGCACACACACATTTGAGCACACACATGAGAACCTCTTCTGTGATTTTTCTTATGACTAGTTTTGCTTAAGGTTCATGCTAACTCATGGAATGTAGCGGCAGTTCAAAGTGCAATGGAGTTTTAGTATGTGTGCGTGTGGTTTGCCCGAATGTTTGTCTGTGCACCATGTGCATATCCAAGGAGAACAGAAGAGGACTTCAGGTCCCCAACAACTGGAGCTACAGATGGCTGTGATGGGCCATGTGGTGCTAGGAGTTGAACTCTGGTCCTCTATAAGAGCTGCCAGCAGCTAGCACTCTTAATTGCTGAGCTATCTCTCCAGTCCTAAATGGTTTTTTTTTTTTTTTTTGAGACATATCACTTTTATAATAGTAAAGAGACATTTCGGTGAAGCTAAAGGCAAGTTAAGCAGGGCCTCAGTGCAAACCATTAGTAAAATGGTGGTTGGGGAGGGTGGTAAAGGGTGATAGCCCTGCCCTGCCCTACCCTGCCCTACATTGTAAGGAGAGTTGTATAATCCTTACAGCATTTATAAGGAAGGGATTATTATTTCTAACCCAACCGGTTTAGGCTAATAGACTTTCCTCTTCAGTGCTGGGAATTAGACACAGATCTCAGACTAATGGCCTGGCCGTAGTAATGACCTGACAGTTATGGAATGAACCAGTATTTCTCCAATCCCAAGACTGAGGCCTCTATTTAACCCTCATTGGCCTGTGCTCACCACAGCCAGCAATGCCTGACTGAGGTGTATCAAAGACACATCGCACATCTTTCCACACACTTGGTTCTATGAGATGCTAAAACTTTATAAAATGTCATTTTATAAGGCATGGAGTTGGATGTGGTATGGTGTGAAATAAAGAATTTGAACAATTTTAAACTTAGTATAGATGTGATATTCCCAAGAACTATCTTTGAGGTAGGTTGCTTCCAGCATAATGCTCAGGTTTTTCAAAATTCCTTCTTCCAGCTGAGCTCCCTAAGTAAAGTTTGAGAATACGGCTGCAAGACTTCTGAAGATTTGTGTAGGTCCCAGACTTTTGTTAAATGGAACTTAAGCAAACACGGAAAGAGCGTCTGATTATGATCTATGGAATTAGGTAACTTAAATCACAAGACTGTTTATCTTTTATCTTGCAGGAGACTATTATTGAAAACAGAGCATTGTGGCTAGCAGTCAAGAGATGTTTCGGCTATCAATCAAAAAGCCAGTATCGAATATGGCAGAGGAAGTTGGCAAATGACTCAAGCTGGCCCCCACTAAACCAGATCTCCTACCCTGACATGCAGGGGGTGTCCTACAGCAACCCTGTGTTTGAGAGCAATGAAGAACAACTTTGAAGAAGAGCAATATCTAAACAGTTACCAAAATGAAGATAAAATGGGTCAGTTTCAGAGATGCTAAAGCAATTTGACTCTTATCAGCTGGAGTTGGTTGGGGGATAAACTGCCAATAGCTGGTGACAAATTAAAGTCCATCTGCTTCAATGGAGTCTCAGGAGAATAGTTTCCTTAGAAGATGTCTCTCTTCCTGGCTTCTGAAGCATTGGTGGCACCTAGTGAACCAAGAATGGAGCAAGGGTTGCAATGGGTCAAAAGACTGGCAGCTATCAGAAGGATAATGTATCTTCTTAGAATAACTCTCTCTGAAAATAAATGGATCTAGGGAAGGTCATTCAGTGTGTATTCATGGAGCTGTAACATGGCAAGGATCAGTTCCCAATTGTCTCTTGATGGACGGCTAATGCAAGAGAAGCATCGTCTAATCTCCCTTCCCTGGGTCTGGATCCACAGCCTTCCTTCTCCCTTTGGTCTTCCTCTGCATATCTCACATCTGCCGCAATGACACCCCCTCCCTCATCTCAGGGCCTTCACATACTAGAGCTTTTCTCTTGCTTCACGACTCCGGGACAGCTGTCCCCAGGGTGGTGATCACTCCAGAGCGACAACTCGACCATTGCAGCGCAGGGACTCTGTGTTCACCAAAGCAGGGACAGGAAAGGTTCAGACAGCCGGGTGTGGTGGTGTCACTGTTTCACCCTCAAAACAGCAGCTGTCTCCATGTCTACTCCTACCCATGAGCAGATATTTGGCCCAGGAGCTGGGCACTGCAGTCTCTTGTATTCAGGGTTAAGTAAGACTGGTAGCTAAGGAGCCCCCTGCTTAGAAGATCATCATACTTGTTTTACTGTGTGAGGCTGTTTTTATTTTGTAGATTTTTTTGCTAGAGTCCCCCTACTTTCAAGATCCACAATGACATACTTGTCTCACTGTGTTCTAGGGACATGGCACTCGGGTATCCAAGAGCATAAGTATGGATTGCTCCTCTGACTGTATGAATGCACCCATGGGTTAGGAGCCTCTCATCCTATACTCTGTGCTGCTGTTTTCAGAATGCTCTTTTTTATGAGTTCTGCAGTATCTGCTGTCACTGTTCTTACACAACCAGTGTCTTTCTGGTTTAAGACTGACCTGCTTCTAGAAAATAAAACTTCCTCTTATTTTACCACCACAGACAACTGGATTATATGGGGTTGACTCAGCATAGAAAACACCCAGGTTTCTCTCAGGTCTGTGGGCAACACTGAACTTCATGACAACACCCACAGATATAATTTTTTAATTTAAAAATTAGTTTTCAATCCTTTCCCTGCCTTCAACTCCCCACCCCACCATCTCTACCTCTGGACCCATCCAACTTCTTATTCTCTCTCTTTCTCTCTCTCTCTCTCTCTCTCTCTCTCTCTCTCTCTCTCTCTCTCTCTCTCTCTCT
>NW_026067992.1:800299-924326 GCF_014885135.2 Alexandromys fortis
CCCCCTCCCTCGTCAGCCCAAAGAGCAATCAGGGTTCCCTGCCCTGTGGGAAGTCCAAGGACCACCCACCTCCATCCAGGTCTAGTAAGGTGAGCATCCACGAAACTGCCTAGTAATGGCAATGCTTTTTTTGATCCTACTTTTCTTTTTAAAAAATATTTTATTACTTTAAAAAAATACCAATCAAAATTCCCACTCCCACCCCTACTCCCATTCACTCCACATACCCTCCCATCCCACCCCTCCAGTCCTACGAGAGGGTAAGGCACCCTGCCCTGTGGAAAGTCCAAGGCCCTCCCCACTACGTCTAGGCTGAGCAAGATATTCATCCAAAGAGAAAAGGATCACAGAAAGCCAGTACATGCAGTATAGAAGTAGAGACAAATCCCAGTGCCACTGTCATTGGCCCCTGAGTCTGTCCCAACTGTCAGCCACGTTCAGAGGGACTAGTTTGATCCCATACTCATTCATTCCCAGTCCAGTTGGAGTTGGTGAGCTCCCATTGGTTCAGGCAAACTGTCTCAGTGGGTGAAACCCTCATGGTCTTGACCTCCTTGTTCATATTCTCCCTCCTTTCACTCTCCTACTTTTCAAATAGGGCATGTAGAGAAGTCCCTGCCCCAAGGCTACAGAGTCATCACCCTCCTTGACACAGAAGGAAACATTTTCTTTTGCTTTTCCACTGATATGACAGTTCTGACTGTCTTTATAGAATTGTCAGCTTTTCTCCTGTTCCAAAAGAGAAGGTTTGGGGTGAGTGCCTCTGCATGTAATGTAATCAGGAAGAAGACAACACAGACAGTTCATGCTTAGATGATTCCTCGGCCAGGGGCATTCCCTCCCACTAACTGGTTAAGTTCCTGCAGTTCTGGGACTCCACAAGGAAGGGCTTACCCTCCCCATCAAACAAGAGATGAGAGAAGACCCAGGCCTTGAACAGGTCTCCTAAATAAGCCACACATTGCCGTTAAGCATCTCCCAATTGTAAGACCCTAGAAAGGCAGCGTGTTCAGCGTGACCTCACCATCAGGCAGAAAACGGGCTTCTTTGCAGGTTGAAGCAAGTCTTCAATGAATGCGAGGTGTACTGCCAGACCAAGGCTAGAGGTATATATTTAATAAAAGCAGAAAAATAAGTACTTGTTAGTGTTTCTGAACTTTGAGTTGCTCTTGCTTTGGTTCTAAGAGGTTCCATTGAAAACAATTTATAACGGGCAGCATGGAACTGCCTGAGAGGCTTGTCCTCTACTGGCTACCCTCTCTTAAAATCCACTGCCAAGGGACTCAATCTGAAGACTAAGAGGATGGTAGGGTCAGTTTTGGGGAGAGTAAAACCACCAAACTAGGGATCTCCAATCAAGTGTTTGAAGACTTATCATCCAAGGGAAGAACAGGACGGCTGAGCAGGCAGATGAAGGAGAAGGGATAAAGAACACACAGGGACATCTTCAGGCTAACAGAGACTAGAGCTAGCACACAGCCTGAGCTCCAGGACATCAGAGATGTAAGGAAGTTTTCCAAGAGTGAAAAGAGAAGGAAGTCACGTGTCTTAGTTAGGGGTCCTATTGATATGAAAAGATGTCATGACCATGGCAACTCTTACAAAAGAGCACACTTAATTTGGACTAGCTAACAGTTTCAGAGGGTTAGAATTGTCTTCATGGAGGCATGCAGGTAGACATAGTGCTGGAGAAGGAACTGAGAGTTCTACATCTTGATTCGCTGGCAATTGATGTGGGAGTGATTTCTTATTAATAAAGAAACTGCCTAGGCCCATTTGATAGGCCAACCCTTAGGTAGGCGGAGAAAACAGAACAGGATGCTGGGAAAAAGAAGCTTAGTCGAGGAGTCACCATGATTCTCCCGCTCCAGACAGACGCAGGTTAAGATCCTCCCTGGTAAGCCAGCTCGTGGGCTACACAGAATATTAGAAATGGGTTAGAACAATATGTAAGAGCTAGCCAATAAGAAGCTGGAACTAGCCGGGCCAGGCAGTGTTTGAAAGAATACAGTTTCCGTGTAATTATTTCTGGGCATAAGCTAGCCATGCGGGCGGCCGGGTGCCGGGGACTCAGCCCCGCCGCTCCTAATTCAACAGGCAATGAGAAGTGAACTGTCACTTTGGGCGTGGCTTGAGCATATGAGACCTCAAATCCCACCTTCACAGTGACACACTTCTTCCAACAAGGTGACTCCTTTTCCAACAAAGCCACACCTGGTAATAGAGCCATTCCCTATCCATCTATGTGGGCCAATTACATTCAAATTACCACATCAAGTATTAGCTCTGACTCAGCTAGCTGCAAGATCTCTCTCAGGCTTGGTCTCCTCCACGTCTCTTCTTTAGGCTGTGTTGTGGATTAAGAAGGCAGAGTAGGATGTGTGTTGAAGGGAAAGGGGTAAAAACAAAACATGGTGAGTGTCCTGAATATGAATGTGGCTCTTCCTGGTACTGATGCACTTTCTGACCAAAACATGGAGGAGAAAATAATTTGGCCAAATGATACAAATCCTCTGAGGGATCCCCTATGCCTGCAGAGGAGCACATAGCCTGGGTTCTCCTGCCTACACACAGAGAGGATCCACTTTTTCCATGAGTGCTGGCAGCATCGTGCATGTGCACACTTGCTCATGTGGTCATGGGAAAGTGATAACTTACGCAGAACTTTTTTCAGTGTGCGCCATAATAAATGACCTATGAAAAGATACAAGTAAAACCTATAACCATGTTTGCTAAAATCTCTCTCCCTCTCTCTCTCTCTCTCTCTCTCTCTCTCTCTCTCTCTCTCTCCAGTCTTTCACTCTTCTTAACAAATAGATATTGTCCATTCCAACAGTATCTAATCCATATAACATCTGTCCCAAAGTTCCAGGCAGTCATAACGTCCAGAGGGGATTGCTTCCTACTTTATATACAAGATGTGTAGTTTGCAATATTTATCCTCTTGTTTAAATGTCATTACCATCCTCGGAGAAAAAGTCTGGCAACCTCTACTATCTTTCTCCTTTGGGTGAGGTGTCAGACACTCTTAGAGTTCAATATTATAGCCAAGGACACACAGCCAGGGGTAGAGAGCTGGACTCAGACAGCTCTTCTATCAGCGGCTTCCCCCGCCGTGTGCTTCTTTAATGCTATTTTCTTCTAGATGAAGAGCTTGGAGCGCTGCAAAGCAAGTGCCATGGCAACTCTTCAATGCAGTTGCTGCCATGAGGATAATTTCCTCCAGAAAGGGTTTTTAGTTTCTCCCAGAAGTTCTGCAGAACGCCACCATCAATCAGAGGAAAGGTCAGCTCCCACAGCTGAGAGGAAAGTCATAACCGCCGCCCTGCGGGCATGTTTCATGTGGTCAGAGGAAGCCTTGGTTTCTGACTTTGGCCTCCACCAGCGGAAACTGACATTTCTGCTGGAATTTGCTCAACCTCTCCTTTGCAGAGCTTGTCAGGGTCATCTAGAGTCTCCTTTGGCTTTGAACTATGTTCAATTTGTGTGTGTGTGTGTGTGTGTGTGTGCGCGCACACACACACACACACACACACACACACACACACACAAATGCTATGCCTGGAAGTTGCCTCCATGCAATGTTCCGTCTGCTTTTGGTTTCCACTACACTTGTCCAAATGACCTTCTAGATGTGATCAATAGAAAGATTTTCTTTAAAACTAAACAAATGTGCAGATAGCAAGAAGAGAACGCACCTCTGCGAGTATTGCTGTTGCAGCCTTTGGAGTGAGCCTCCAGGCCTTCCTCAATACATCAAGCTTGCTGATTCCTGTGATGGTTTAAAAGATAAGAAACGCTCATAGTACCAGGAATTTAAATATGTGTGGTCCCTAGTTGGTGATGACATTTGGGTAGGCTTAGGAGGTGTGGCCTTGCTGGGCTTTGAGACTTTAAAGACTTATTCTGTTTCTAGTTTGTTCTGTTTCCTGCTTTAGAGTCACACTGTGAGGGCTTAGCATCCAGTTCTAACTGCCATGCCTGATGTGTGCCATGGAAGACCCATCCCTCTGGCATCTTAAACCCAAAGAAAGTCTTCCTTCTACACGTTCCCTTGGTCATAGCGTTCTCACTACCGCAACAGAAGAGCAGCTGACTCTCTGTCCAAGGAAGAGTGTGTGAGGAAGAGGGCGTTTGCCCTCCTTTCTCTCTTGAACTCTCTTATCCGACATCCCTCAGACCAAGAGCTGTTCCTACTGCTCATTACAGCCACATTCCTCTCCTCCAGAGAAACGTTTCTTGGCCGTTTGATATGACGGTGCCATGTTCGGTTTCTTTTCTGCATCATGCTTATATAGCTTGTAGGTGACTGAGATGGGAAGAGACTGTTTCAGCAGCACTTCATTAGAAAATCAATCAGTGGAATCTAAAATCCAGGTCTTATGGCTTCTAAGTCAAGATTCTTTATCATCTCCATCAGTAGTCAGAGTCTGTTGATCACATTAGCTGACCGACTGGCAAGAAGGACACATAGCATTGCCGAGCTTTCTCCATACTTGAATACAAAGCTCTAGAGAAGCCATCCAGACTGTAGCTCTGTTTCCATGTTGTTTCCCCCTCCTCCCTCCTTCCCTCCCTCCCTCCTTTCTCCCCTCTAACCCTTCCTTCCTTCCCCTCTCTCTCCTTGTGGTGTTGGGTCCATGGATTGTCTGATGACTGTGTTGTGATAAAGAGCACACACACATTGATTAGCGACAGTGTTGGACCTGAAGTTGTGGGTAAGAGTGGCCATATGGCAGAGAGCCTTACTCCTGTAGTGTGTGGTATGCACTGAGCAACTGTGGAAACATCTTTTATCCTGCACTACCAACCCAAACTGCACCAGGGAGTTTTTAGATGCACACCAAAACAGGTGCACTATGAAGAGCACCCCTATTCCTCCTGCACAGAGGCCCTAATTTCCATGCCCTCTCTTGGTAGTGCCCTGTGTGCAGAAATTCTCTACCAGGGCTTCAGTCACTTCCTGACTACAAGAACATCTAAACAGACTTCCTGAACAACAGCTCTCCTCTTTCTCCTCCATATTTGTGTCAATTCTACTGTCTAAATCTGATGATGCTGTGTCCATGATAGAAATGCTTAGTGATCTGAATTATCTACCATATAAAGTGCATGTTGCTCACTAAGGAATTCAAGGTCCTTTGCTCTGCCTGGCTATGGTCTCATTTCAGACTTCTCTCCTTCTTATTTTGTTTTCAGGATGGTATCAGACTTCTCTCCTTCTTGAACGTCCTGTTGTAGTAAACTCAGTTTTCTTTTCTAGAATCAGGGATCACTTCCTCACCTTAACACCCAGACTCATAATCTATCCAAAAAACCAGCAATTCTAATTCTCATTTCAGCACATCCGAATCCCACCTATTTCTTCATATCTTATGAGAATGGCACGTGGAGTGGCATGCCCTTGTGTCTGATGATGTGGGAGTGATTTCTTATTAATAAAGAAACTGCCTAGGCCCCTTGATAGGCCAACCCTTAGGTGGGTGGAGTAAACAGAACAGAATGCTGGGAGAAAGAAGTTTAGTCGAGGAGTCGCCATGATTCTCCCACTCCAGACAGACACAGGTTAAGATCTTCTCTGGTAAGCCACCTCGTGGGCTACACAGATTATTAGAAATGGGTTAGGTCAATATGTAAGAGCTAGCCAATAAGAGGCTGGAACTATGGGCCAGGCAGTGTTTAAAAGAATACAGTTTCCGTGTAATTATTTCGGGCATAAGCTAGCCATGCGGGTGGCCGGGTGCCGGGGACGCAGCCCTGCCTCTCTAATTACTACAGAGTGGCCCCCAACTATCACTACAGTCTGAAACACCCATCACGCCCGGCATACACAACCATCGTGTACAGCTTTATGTTTTAACCTTGTATGTATGGTCTTACAGTGTCACAACTTCTGCTCCCTGCACCCAACCTCAACTTTGACTAGAGGGTATATTCTTTGAGGATAGGGAGCAAACCTGCTTGATGTCTTCTTCCTGCTCTGCCCCTAGTGTGGGGTCATGCTCGGTAAGCAGCTGTGGATGATTGAATAAAAAAGTATAATCTAGGATAGTCTGCCAATTGATTGTTTTCTCCTTTGTCTATGAACATCTGTTTCCCATCTAGTACAAAGAAACTGAACTCAAACAATAGCACTATGAATAAAATCAACCATAAAGGCAAAGCCCAGAGATTAGATGTTGTGTCTAACACACCAGGTTTTCCATTTACATTGTGAGAGTGTGGAAGTGTGGTAGAGAACTGGAAAGTTAGGTGACTACTACAGAGGTTATCTCAATACATGTAAGACATATGGTTTTTAATAAGGATGCAAGCACCTTCATAGGAAAATACTCAACCCAAGAAATAGTTTATTTCAAACCAGTTTATTTGGAAGCCAAGCATGGCCTATAAAGGAATTGAGGGCAAAGTTCAAGGGCACAAAGGCAGGCAATTTTACTCTGTTCTCTGATTTCACCTCACTTGGAAGAAATTTCATAGATGTCTAAGGAATAGAAAGTCATGAATAAAAGACACACCACACACTGACATACATACATCCTGCCACACACATACAACACACACACTACATACACACATCCCATATACCACACCACATACACACTATATACACACATCCCACCACATACACACTATATACACACATCCCACCACATACACACTATATACACACATCCCACCACATACACACTGTATACACACATCCCATACACCACACTACATACACACTATATATACACACCCTGCATGCCACACCACATACAGAGTACACTACTACATACACACACCACACCACATACCTATCATACATACATACAATACACAAACACAGACACCATACATACAGACACCCCCATATACCACACACACACATACACACACACACACACACACACACTAGGGTGGGAGAGATACAGAGACAGAGAGAGAGAACTGGAGAAAGAGATTGAATGTAAGATTTATCTTAGGGTCTGTGGTCTGCTTATCAGAATGTAATAAAAGCAGAGAGGACAGAATCTATTGCCCTCTATCACATGGTGCAGATGGAGAAAGATGACAAAATAAACACACATGTCACAGCATCCCGGGATCCCTATCAATCAGTCTCAGCATCAGACAAAACTCACAGATGCCTGACCATGGAAGATGATCACCTCCAAGTGATGGCAATGACGTAATGGCTTCAACAGAAGTCAGGGGAGGGAAAGCATGCTGCCCCCAGGAGCACTGCGTTCTGCATCCCATGGAAGGGGCTCCTGTGACCTTCTCAATGACTCAGAAGGGGTTATGGAGCAGAGGTTTCTGGGGTCTTGTTTTGAACCACTATGCCAGGTTATGGGGCCACAGAATTATAAAATATAGTGCTAGGGAGAAAATGGCTACAAAACGTGAGTTCCATTAGAGCAGAAGTCTGCAGGAGAGAACCCAGAGAGTGATTTCTCCGAAGTACCACCGAGCAGCAAGGCCATGCTCAGCCTGGACTTCTGAGGGACTGGCAGCACAGGAGGTGGTTCAGCAGCTGCCTGAAACATAAAGCTGAGCCAACTTCCTCTTGGTATAGCCAAAGCCTCGCCCTGAGAATTGGTTAAAAATAACACAAAGAATTTGGGCACATGGCATGATTAGTTGGAAACCAGTTTGATCTGAAGATAGTTTTGCAGGCTTGAGGTCTCCCCCAGTGGATCCCGGAGTTCAACTGGGGCTACATACCATGAGGCCTTTGTGAGAACACCAGATCTCCATATGATCCCGAATTCATCTTCTCATCATGAGCAGGAAAATCCACGGGTGGTTGGGTTACAGTGGATGGACCAGGGCAGCAGAATTCTGGTCCTGCTACGTCATTGGAAGTCATCTCCAAAACATTGCTTTTGAAAAATGACATATAGAATTCAAAGGATAAAAGTAATTTATGTGGGCCTGACTTTAAATTTCGTTAGGTTGTGTTTTGTTTTGGTTTGTAGGAAGCGCTCTCTATTGCCGTTTTCTTGGCACGGGGACATCCAGTGTCACCTCACTTACAGAAACAATCAAAGAGAAGAAAGTGCAGCACGATTTATTTTCTTCCATCTCTCAAGCTATAAGAAGAGTTTTCAGGTCTTGCTCTGGTCCATCGAATAGCCATTTCATCTGCTATGTGGATCAATAAGAGAGCAAACAAAAGAATGTGTAAGCGAAGAATGAATGAATCGATTAATCCATTACAGAAGTATATGGCTGAGTGCACATAATTCTCCATTATCTAAGTTTTCTTAGCTATTTAAAGTTACTATTTTTTTTTAAAAAAACTTAGTCTGGTTATTCTTATTTAAGATAAAATATAGTGATATGCCAGTTTTTATTTCCAGAAAAAACTACTTGCACCTCAGAAGAGTTGATTATTTTCTAGACTTCATTTTCAATTTCCTTTTTCGTCACATGAAGACTATATGCTAAACTGGCCCTTCCCAGATCTTTCCAAATGCCCACGTGTCCTTCTGTGAGATGCAGAGGCCTGGACAAAGTGTCCAGACTGACTAGGCATAGTTTTAGGTAATGTTTACATGACCTCTTTGCTCCCACACTGCGGGCAAGCTCGTTCGTTCCACGGAGGAGTTTACAGCAACCTGTAAGCTTTCTTTTGGAGCATAGTTCTCAAACTTGACCCAACACGAAAATCCCCAAGGAACTTGTTAGAAATAAATTCCTGGCCCAGTCTCAAACAGACAGTTGGAGTCTCTGCACTGGATCCCACAGGGCTGTGTCTTCATCAGGCTCCCCAGGTGATTCTGAGAACTCAAAGTCAGGGACTTCAGGCTAAGAGAATAACTAAATGGTCATCTTTAAATGTGTATCAGTACCCCCCCCCCAGACTCATTTACAATTTCCCCTGCTGACTTGCCTTGCTTTGAAAGAACTTTGGGAGTATATTTCCTTTGGAAATGTTGTTCCACATCGTGCCTTCTCTATATGATAAAGTAGGCCCAGGTGAGGAATCTCATTGATAATTTCTCTCCCAGAGATAAGTCTGTTGATCCCCACCCTTTGCTACACTCTGAGTATTACGTTCTTGACCACAATGTCTCCAGAGAATTCTCCTACCAAGTTCTGTGCAAACGCACCTCCACATGTCAATAGCAGGAACTTGGAGGGGGCCCAGTACTTGGCATTCATTCTTCAGGATAGTTGAGAACTAACACAACAACCGTTCCTGAAGACACTGGGATTAGCTCGCCCTTCAGAGAAGGGAGAGAAAAAACCTTCCCAGACAAGCCCCAGGCAGGACTGTTTTAAGGAAGTCTTCATCACACCGAGCAGGTTAGGTTCCTCAGAACTGATTAGTAAGAAATCAGTTTGTATTGGGACTGCAACGCTGAGGTTTATATTTTCAGGACAGACCTTGAGACAGATATTTTCAGTCTTTATAGCCACATAGCTCCTCCCAGCTATTTTCTTCCTGGGGGTTTGGCCTTGGAAAGTGCATTTGGACCCTGGCGCTCTCCATGGCAGCATCATCAGTTTTACCCTCTGTTCTGCAACCTTCACTCCTCTCTGGTTGCTGGTGTCAGGCGACAGGAGCAGTACGAGCAGAAAGATGAGTTCAGCGCTAACCCAGGGAAGGGTGCTGACGGCATCAGGCATCTTTTGGACCACATCATACTCAGGCTGGTGACAAGTACAGTTGACATTTGTCCATCACTCTCATTGGCACTTGCTGTTCCCATTAGACAAGCCGCAGCCACACAGCTAGCAGTTGGAGTAGGTTTATTCCTATGGCTCGTCATACTGAAAGCCCTTTAGAACAAGTAAACAAAAACAGACACTGTGTTCCTGTGCAGCTGAATGCACAGAGCAAGAGGAAACGTGGCGGGGTTAATAGTACTCAATACGTTTCTAGCCATGTAAAATAAAATACTGAATTTCTGTGTAACTGTTCTAACCACTTCCTCAGAAGGCAGGGGCAGGTTATATCCATCAGAGTTGAATGGGAATGTTTAAATTAGGGAGAAAAGAATCTGGAGGCTTTAGAGTGGGAGACCAAGAGTCAAGAAAGAGAGTAGAATGATGGAAACTGCCTGAATGGTAGGTGGCTTTCTTCCCCAAAGAGAGCAGATTAATGACGTCTACCTGGACAATGAGGACATTCTTTTCTGAAGTTAGAGTCCCCAGGACCATTTATCTATAAGGACGTGTTCCCAGGAGAACCTGGAGAGAGAGTGGGAAATGATACAGACAAGAAAGTGATTGCAAGTTTTGATTCTGCATGATACCCCAGGAAGGCTTAGGATACGGACCCCTTTCGCTCTGTTCCAGTTCTTAGCAAAGGAGCAGGCCTTTGGACTCCTGCCTTCATCAGTCACTGGTCTGAAGCTGCTTGGGCAGAATATGGACATAGTAAATTCCTGGCCCTTGTTGGCACAGGAAAAGAGAACCAAGCTAAAGGGCTCAAAGGCACTTCTCTAACAAGTATTGTAGAACTGGGTCACCTGAAGAAGATCTGCCAGTGTTAGGCATCCAGGGACTCGAAGAGGAAGGACCTGAGCAGACAAAAGCCAACATGTACTGTTGGTTTTGTCATTCTGCCACTGACCAAGACAAGAACAAGAGGACTACAGGTGGAACATGAGATTGTCCATTCGTACGGTGTGTACTGACTGTCCACCACATCTGTCTCCCTGGGCTACATTCTTATGTTTGAAGATGAATGGATTTCTCATTGTTATTAACTTGGGTCAGGTGCCACTAGGATAACTCTCAAAGCAAAGCTGGAAACCTGCTGGACAGTGAAATAGGTCTGACTCTGGGTATATAAAGAACTTGGAGAATGGAATTGACTGTGTAAGAGGGCAAATCAATTCATATTTACTTGGTGACTAGAGAGTCAGTGATTTTGAAATTCTAAACAGAAGTAATAAGACGAGAAGAACCTTCAACGATGCACAGCAGATTAACAGTATCTGCAGAGCACCGAGCTGCATTTTATAGTGAAAACCAAGTATAGCATAGGATTAAACCTGAGTTGTGGGACTTGACTCTCTGGAGAGCCACAAAAAGATAAGTCAGCTTCCTGAGTCATGGATTTGCCCCTTTGGAGGAAGCAGGAAGGGCAGCCATGCCTAGAATAGGTACAGAAATGAGAGCCCCAGAGAAAACACTGGTGGAAGAGGGAGGGAGCCTTCTCCTGTCGGGTCTGGAGTCATCAGTGAGTGGGTAAATGAAGCACTCCTTTCTCCTAGCTCCTTCCGCTGTGATCAGCAGACCCCGGGCTTCCTTGTTTTCTATTAGAAGCTGCAGATAATTCAGTGATCAGCCACTTTCAAACACAAAAGCTCTGGGAAGAAATCTCCAGCTGGATTTTCCAGAAAGAAGAGAATACGGAGGAGACGGCTAAACAAGTATAGTGTACACTCCAATACACACAGAGCAGTGGAAATTCAAGCCTGGATCTGACAAGAGATGAACTTGTCAAAGTTCCTTTACAATAAAGGTCACAGGATGAGCTCCATGGCACACAAAAAACACATAAGATTTGCACTCAGGTAACACTAGTTTATAGTGTAGCAACCTCAAAGTCAGAATGTGGAAGAGATTTCTATTGGAGTTCTATTCATAGCAATCAAGATATGGAATCGACCTAGGTGCTCAGCAGGTGAGTTAATAAAACATGTATATTACATCACAGATATCATTCTGGCACATAAAGAATGGGATTCTAGCATTAGCTGAAACATTGATAGACAGGAGGTTGTTAGATTAAACAAAATGAGGCAAGCGTAGAGAGGCCAACTGCCTCTTACACAGGAGAGTTGACCTTAGAGAACTAGAGTAGAAAGTTATCAGAGTGGAGGAGAAGTGTGGACAGAATCTAAAATGAATAAAAAAATAAAAATTAAAAATAATTGTCAGAGCATGAAAAGGCTCTCAGGGAGGGAGATAGGTACAGACAGGTAGATGGATAGAGGAATAACTTCTAGTGTTATCTAGACCAATAGGACAATGAGGGTCGACAAAAAAGTTAATCACGTATTTCAAAGTATCTTCCAGAGAAGATTAATACAGAAAATGATGGACAGATGCCTGAAGGGATAGATAAGGCCAATTGCACTGTCTGATTTTTACATGAGTGTTGAAATGCCTCACGCTGCTCCATGAATATGTATGATGATGCATTAATTAAGAGTGAAAACACATTTTTGAGAAAGGTTTAGGTCCAAGAGTGCGTCTCTGGGAAACTGAGCTCAAGGGCCATCTGTGGCTTGCTCACCTCTGGGTCTCACTTTGATGAGATGAGGACAGGGCTTCATGTGTGACCATTTTTCACACGGAGGTGGAACTGAGCTAAGGGAAAGGGAAGAGGTTGTAATCTACTAAAGTTTGGCCAAGGGATGTTTTTGGTGACCACACAAGATCTAATTCCTCAAGCAGACAGCCCAGATGTCCATCCTCTGGATGTCTAGTCGGACCATCTAGTTGTCCAGACTTTTTCTCAAAGCTCCCCTTTACAAATTCTAGAAGGACAAGAGGGAGGCCAGATCACGAGTTGTACTATTTTTGTATGATTACCTACAAATTTCAGTTCATACCTTGAAACATATTACTGAACTTTAATATTATCTTTGCAGTCATATTTTTCAAGTATTTAATTTTTCAAGTATTTTTTTCTTTTCCTCCCTCTCTCCCTCCCTCTCTCGTGTGTGTGTGTATGTGTGTGCATATGTGTGTGTGTGTGTGTGTGAGAGAGAGAGAGAGAGAGAGAGAGAGAGAGAGAGAGAGGGAGGGAGAGTCTCTCTGTGTGTATGTTTATGTGTGTGAAAGAGAGAGTCTGTGTGTGTGTGTGTGTATGTATGTATGTGTGTGGAGAGAGAGAGGTAGAGTCTGTGTGTGTATGTGTGTGTGTGTGTATGAGAGAGAGACAGTGAGAGAGAGACAGAAAGAGACAGAGAGAGTGCATGTAGAGGTCAGAGAGTAACACATGGAAATTTGCTCCCCCCTTCAACCACGCGGGATCCAGACGTTGAAGGCAAGTTGTCAGGCTTGGCAGCCAGTGCCTTCACATGCTAAACCATCCCATTGGCCCATTTTTTAAAGTTTTTTTTTTAAAGGTAGATTATGAAAAGAAAATGTTTTATCAATGTGATGGTTTAGTAGCTTTCTAGGCTTCACCTTTGGAAGGAATTGCATTTTTATTAAAATGTAGTTTTTGGTTGCGTCAGTTTTGCTGTTGATTACAATAGACATTTATTTCTCCTTTTATAAAACGCCTTGAGCATAGTCGAAAAGAATAAATGACTTCCTTTCGCATACTGATGTTTATTTAAGAAGTTCTATCAGCTGTCAGGTCATATATACAAAATCCAATGAACGATCACATTTACGTTGTCTGTTCCTCATGTAGTCATTGCTGCTACTCACTTTGTTACTCAGTTGAAACATTTGTCATATAAAAGAGGACAGTGGAAAGAATTATCATCTCTCAGAGTTACATAAGCTGTCTCTACATTGCCACCTGGTTTCCCGGGATCCCAGAGTTTGACCTGTGCGCACACATTCAGCGCATTGCCTTTCTCAGGCCCCAGCTTCCAGATGCTGGTGTTTGACAGTCATTTGATGTACGGCATCCTGAGCATCGGCAGCAGAGTGGCCAATGCTCATCTAACAACATTCTTTTTTAAAAATTGTTTTTATTGCATTAAACAGTTTCCTCTGTTTCCCCCTTCCTCTCCTCTTCCCCTCTGTCCTCCCCTGTGACCTCCATGCTCCCAATTTACTTAGGAGATATTGTCTTTTTCTCCTTCCTATGTAGATCCATGTTTCTCTCTTAGAGTCTTCTTTGTTGTCTAGGTTCTCTGAAGTTGTGGACTGTGGGCTGGTTTTTCTTTGCTTTATGTCTAAAAACCACTTATGAGTGAGTACATATTATATTTATCTTTCTGGGTCTGTGTTATCTCACTCAGTATGTTTTTTTCTATATCCATCCATTTGTCTGCAAATTTCAAGATGTCATTGTTTTTTTTTTTATCACTGTGTAATACTCCATTGTGTAAATGTACTACATTTCTTTATCCATTCTTTGGTTGAGAAGCAGCTATGTTGTTTCTAGATTCTGGCTATCATGAATAATGCTGCTATGAATGTAGTTGAGCACATGTCCTTGTGGTATGATTGAGCATCCTTCAGGTATATACCCGAAAATGATATTTCTTAAGGAAGGTTGTTTCCTAATTTTCTGAGAAATCGTCATACTGATTTACAATGGGGTTGTACAAGTTTGCACTCCCACCAGCAATGCAGAGGTGTTCCCTTTTCCCCACATCCTCTCCAGGGTTATATTTAGAAAGTGGTCTCCTGTGCCAATGTGTATAACAACATTCTTTAAATGTGCCCTCCTCAGGTCTCTATAATCCAGCTCTGACCACCTTATTTAAAAATGCTGTACTGTTGGTCCCTTGTCTCCCCCACTGCTATGACCTTCCTCCCACTCTAGCATGCTGGGTTCACATGGGCCTTTATTCATTTCATGGACATATGATTGCCTACTAAACTATGGACCCAACTTATCAATTTGTTCTATCTGTTGTTCCTTCACCACTGAAATATCAACTTCACAGAGCCACAGATTTTTATCTTCATTTACTTTTTATATATACATACATACATACATATATGTGTGTGGGGGCCGTGCACATGCCCAGTGTACACATGGAGGCCCGAGGACAATGTGTGCGAGTTTGCTCTCTCTCTCTCTCTCTCTCTCTCTCTCTCTCTCTCTCTCTCTCTCCTCCCCCCCCCCCCCCCCCCCCCCCCCCCCCCCCCCCCCCCCCCCCCCGCTCTCTCTCCACCATGTGGGTCTGAGGACCAAGCTCAGATTTTAAAGCTAAGCAGCCAGCTCCTCTGAGCCACTGAGTCACCTCACTGGCTTTTTATCGTCCCTTTCCCCAACTCTCCTCTCAACACTTTGAACAGTGAGGGAGAGAAAGTTTATATATATTTAGTATGCATTTTGGACAAATTTATGAAGAACCATGACATAGGGAAGACTCTGATGTAAGTAAAATGTACACATGGTACATACATGTGCTCTGTTTTGGAGAAGGAAAGGTCTACATATGTCATATAATTCTCCAAGCTCTGTGTTCAGCTGAACAAGCTACTGGACTAAACATGAGTCATGGAGCCCTCCTTCGTTCTCAGCCCTGTCTGTAGTCATGGGGCCCTCCTTCGTTCTCAGCCCTGTCTGGAGTCAAGCCCTCTGGCACAGTTCACTATCTCCTGACAATAGAATCCTGTTGTCTTATTTCTTGCCTGGGCTTTGAACCCGTTAAGAAAACTATTGTCTGCTTTGTTTCTGATCCATCTTCAATCCTAACCGTGACTCATAAGCTCAGGCACTCTCTTTGACATAGTTAACAGGGCAAGAAGTTGGCAGGCAATACAGAAAGGTCCTTTTGGAGGCCCAGAGCACTCACTGACTGTGCTTCCAAAGGACCTGAGTTCATATTCCTAGCACTCATATCAGATGGTTTAAAACGCCTGTAACTCTTCTCCAAGAGATCTGATGCCCTCTCTGGTACTCATAGGCACCTGCACACATTGAACACACACACACAGAGAGAGAGAGAGAGAGAGAGAGAGAGAGAGAGAGAGAGAGAGAGAGAGAGAGAGAGAGAATTTAATGCCCTTAAAACATTTTAAAATAAGTATAGCTGTTTTGGCTGTATGTTTTCCTGTGTACCACCTTTGTGCCTGATGCCAGCGGAGGCCGGAAGAGGGTGTTGCAGCACATGGAGCTGTAGCTAAAGACCATTGTGAACTGCCATGTCATTGTTGGGAATTAGACCTGGGACTTCTGGAAGAGCAGCCAATGCTTTTAACTGCTAAACCATCTCTCAGCCACTTGCAAACCTTTTAGAGAGTTAAAGGTCTCTTTCCCCTTCATGTCTCTTGATAATGTGGTTTTCTTTCTACCTGTCTATGACTTGGTCACAAAATTCTTAATTTATTGATTTTCTAACTTGAAGGTAAAAGAGAAGAATGGGAAAGGTCACAATTACACTTTCACTATGAGCAGCCATATTTAAGTGCATTAAAAACATGCCTCTATCCTGTTCTATCTGTCCATAATATGTGAGTTGTCCTAGTCCTGTTAGGATGTAAGAAGGGAAGAATAAAGGGATGCTTGGCTCTGCTTATGATCCAAGGGATGGGCATTTGAGTCTATGTTGTGGCCACGTACCATCATTCATATGCCTTCTTTACCTGTGTCATTTCTGCAAAAAGATCATAGTCCATTCAACGATACCATAACTTTTCCATACTCTGTCACCTGCCGCAGAGGCTCTTCAATGTCTGATCCTCCTCCCACTGTCAGCCTCCAAGCCTTCCTCACTTCTGCCTTCACAGTAGTCTGTCCATTTTGCTGTCATTTTGTTCTTTTCTGTATTGTGAATCTGTAGCAATCTGGGCTGATCTCCCCCTTTGCTGCTCTCTGAGATTGACCAAATCCCTGTCTCCTTTCTATCATTCACCTGTTTCATATTTGTAGGCCACTTTGCAGGGAAGTGTGGTCATCTGCCCGAGATTAGGCCCATCTTTTGGCATAAGTATGGAGTACTTCTTTCAGGACTGGTCTATAGAAACCTTATTTCACTGCCCATGTCGTTCATGAGGGTGTAGCTCTAAGAATTTACCAGTTGAAGATTGTAGTGTCAAAGATGGAAAGCCTCGAAATGTTGGAAGCTGTTACTGCCTGTCTTAATTAAACCATTTTTTCCCCTGTAGGTGACTCAACAGTATTGATGAAGCAGTAAGGCTATAATGGTAAGCAGAAACAATAACGAAAGGGCCCTTAGACCTAGATCAGACATCCAAATATGGTTTACCATTAGAGCAGCGATTCTCACCCAAACTAATGCTGGGCCCTTTAATAGAGTTCCTCATGTTATGGTGACCCCAACCATAGAATCATTTTGTTGCCACTTCATGACTGTAACTTAAGTACTGTTATGAATTGGAACGCAAATATCTAATATGAAAGATATCTGATATGCAACCTCCAAAGGGGTTGCAACCCACGGGTTGAGAACCACTGCTTTAAACTGTGACGTGGGCATTGAGAAACTTGTCTCTGCCAAGGAGAGTGTAAGGCATGGTTCTAACCTGCTCTACCTTTCCCACCCTCTTTATTGAGTAAGACTCATGCACCAGAGCCGGAGATGTGCTCTTTCCTTTTGATCACACAGTCCCTGTGCTTGAAGCACAACATCCTCACAGGCATTTTCACAGGAAGGAAGAAAGAAAGTGAAAGAGAAAGAAAGAAAAAAAGAAAGAAGGAAAGGAAGGAAAGAAGAAAGAAAGAAGAGAAAGGAAGAAAGAAGAGAAAGAAAGAAAAGAGAAAGAAGGGAGGGAGAAAAGGAAGGAAAGGAAGAGAGAGGAAGGAAGGAAGAAAGAAAAAAGAAAGAAAGAAAGAAAAAAAACAACAAAAAACTTTCAATACCAGGACAATCAGCCCCTCCAGCTGCCGTTAGTTATCTTTATTGTCATTATTTAGGATGCAGTCCTGGACCCACTTTAGACAAGCCATGACTCACTGGTACATTTCATTTTAGTCATGTCACCCAGACACAAACCTGATATTACTTCACAGGAATCACGAGTGGGATTATGAGTAAAAGACCAAGAGTGGCCATGCATGTCTTTCTCTAGGGCTTGATAAAATCCTCATATCTGAACTTGACGTTGGACTGAAGCATTGTGACACCATTAGGTTTCCGGGACAAGGAACACCTCAGTCGCTTTGCTGACATGAAAAGCTACAACCCTGTGTTTGTTCTCATCAAGTGATGCCTCCCAGGGGTCAGGAAATACCTTGATCTGCCCTGAGTGTTGAGGAGGACACATGAGGGCACTCAAGCAACGGGTGATGCTTTTTACCTTAGTCAACTTTCTCCCACAGCAAAGGGTCAAGGATTCCCTTCAGGGGACTAGAGGCAAGAAACCACAAGAAAAATGGCAAAAAATCTCTCTCTCTGTCTTTCTCTGTCTCTCTCTCTGTCTCTCTGTCTCTCTGTATCTCTGTCTCTCTCTCTGTGTATGTGTGTGTGCTTAATTAAAAATTGACCAGTTAACTAACCCAAGAATAGGTCCATTTTCTTACTCCCTTTGAGAAAAGCATCAAATTCAAAAGTGAGTATTCAGGGGTGGAAAATTCAGGTTATATATCCTTAGTACTCAGTTCTCTTGCTTTCTCTCCCTCCCTTCCAGTTTTGTAAACTGTGGAATCAAGCTATTCCGCAGTTCATTTTCCAAAGCACCTCTCTCTGATTAGCGCTATGATTGCGGCAGAGATGATTGCCTGTCTCTCCCTGGAGGAGGCAGAAGCCACACTTGCCCTTTTGCAAACATCATCACGAGCCCTCCTATCAGCCCTATAATTACCATTGACATTTTACATATCAGAAACCGGAAACTCAGATTATAAGTGATTTATCCGGGGTCATCAGCAGAGCAGGGATTAAAACTCCGTTTCTTCCCCCTGATTCCAGAAGGGGTCCCACTCCCCCTTCCTCCAGTTTCCAAAGGCCATCTTCACTGTGTTCACAGCTTCTCTGAATTCCAGAGCTTCCGCAGCGCTCAGGAGACAAATGGGACTCGATTGCCTTGTCCTTTGAGCACGGTGGCCATTCCTGTTCTTTGGTGGGGACTTCCACCGGCTGCATGTGAAATTACTTTTTAGTGCAACAGCTCCCCCACCCCCACCCCATCATTCCTTCAGTCTGGAGGCACTGCACATGTAGCTCAGTAAATAAACACTAGGAAGAAAAAAAAAACACACACATCAAGCAGATAAATTAGCAGACCAATCCCGTGGCAGTGGAGAGCCTTCCCTTTCTCCTTTGTTGCTCTAAGCGGCAAGGTGCCAGCGGGTTTTGTAAGCACCTGGGAGCAGCGATGACAAGCAGCGCCTGAATCACAGCCGCGCAGGTGGCTCTCGCAGTCCCCCACGCAGTAGTCGGAACGAAGCCACACACGTTGTTCTAGATGGAGAAGAGCAAGAATGGTCACCAGGCTTTGCTCAATGAGGGAGAGGAGAACGAGCTGGTGAGTCGCCCCTCCGCTCATGCGTTCACCAGGTGGGCCAGGGCTGTTTTTGCAGGGACAGTAGAGGAGAGAGTGTGGCGGCCATGGTGCTAATTCTAGCACCGGCAGGGTATGGGTCTGGTAACATGGTGGGGAACCTGCAGGGACCGAGCAAGTGGTAGCTCTGGAGGACAGAGTCTGTGAGAAGTGGACCGTGCAAAGTGTCCAAGACACTTGTTAGAGTCACGGGGATATGTCTCCTCCATGGTGCTCGCTGAGGTTTCTCCCCCTGGCCACCTGGGTCACTATGGCATGGGACAAACTGGTGAAAACGGGAAGTTTCTTTTCTTATTCTTCTCCTCTTGGTTTGTCTGCACAGCCTGGGCTTGGTGCTCTGGCGGAAGTCACCAAGTTACTGAGATCAAGGGAGACTGAGAAGCGACGCTGAGACTTCAGCACATTCAATTTTCCTCTTTCTTTTCTGCTTCCTTTATTCCCTTCTGCCCCTCATTCTAAACTTATATAAATCGTAAAAAAAAAAGCCACTAAAAATTTGAAAGCTCTATAGTGTCCATTTGATGTTGGGAAGTTCATATTTATGATTTCACTCAGTCCTTACAAGGCAGTACTGAAGGAGCTAATCCTATTACTTAGAAAAGAAATCTGAGACCAAGGAGATTAGGTAACTCATCCAAGGTCATCAGACTGGAAATCCAGCCCGTTCCTTGACTCTTTACACTCTGGCCTGTCCGCACTCCAGCAGTGTCCCTGGTAGAGGCAGTGAGAGGAAGACTCGAGAAAATGACAGACCAAAGAGACAGCAGACGGAACAGAGAACGAAATAAACCCAGAATCATGGCTTGTATATCAGAAGGGGTCAGGTTCCCACCTGGTCTCTTCAGCCCTTAGGAAATCTTCACCTGTAGCTCTACTGTTCTTATTTATCGTATTGGTAACTAATCAATCAATTATAATTATTTATTAATAAGTAATTACATATACAGCTACACTGTGCAGTAAGATGGCTACTTTGTGTTTTCCTTTCAAGTGCGACTGAAGCGCTGGTCCAAACGGAAAGGTCCTCTTTGTGTAAAAGACATGTCAGACAGAGAATTTAGCTAAAATACGTTGTCAATAATTTCTGTATTGGTTACGGGTCAAAACGATATTTCAGGTAGATTGAGTTGGATAGAGTCTATTATACAAGTCAATTCTATCAGCTTCCTCTCACTCCTTATTGGAGCTTCTGGGGAATTAGAAATGACAAAGGTAGCCCACTCGGAGGCATCGCTGTACCTCACTGGACTTGGCAATAGCATCCCGCTCTAGGATCTGATTCCCCGTTCACCACTGTACTATCTGATGTTTTTCACATAGATGAGCTGTCCTGAAAGCTTCGCGTTGCGTTCATTGTTTCCTAACTGTGTTTGGCATTTTAGTCCTCCCATTTCCAGGGCTGGGAATGGGCCAGTGCTAGGGTTTTCTTTGTTTTTGTTTTTTCAGTTGATCAAATATTTATATTTGATTCGAGTCCACTGGAAACATCTACTGAGATTATTATTGGGAATAACAGTGTTCTGATAACCTTACATCATCAAGGCATTCTGGGAGGGAGGTTGGCCATGGAGCCTCTGCAAACCTTACTCTGGGGCAGGCAGCAGAGAGGCAAAGCTTCTTCCAGCCCTGTGGGTAACTGGGTGAGGTGACCAGGAATCCGTGACTCAGCTTCAGAAAACCATTGTTTCGCAGTCCATTGCTCAGTGCCGTGGAACCTGCAGAGTTCAGAGAAGGAAAGTTGAAAACGTTAGAGCTTTTAGTCAGTCAAAGAGCCTGATTATATGCTGTGGAAATGAAATTTCTGAAAAACAACCATTAGATCCATGTCAGCCTGGGTCTGGCTTAGTGTTCACATTGGGGGCTGCAGAACAGTAAAACTTACAGCATCTCCTCGCCTGCTCTCCCAGCCCTGTGTGACTTCTGCTTCCGCACACGGCTTTAAGTAGCCGATCTGTGGCAAGCGGGCGAGAATCTGAGGTGAAAAGTAGACACTGTTAGAACAAATAATAAATTGCTTCAGTCCAATACCCAGGAAGAATCTTAAGCAGATGGAGAAGGCCTGGGAATTCTTCCAGGGAGGCCCGGGGTTATTCTGCTGAGCTCAGCATAACTAGACCGCCTCACATTCGCTTGGAGAGCTGAGCTCCATCGTCATTCTTGACTCCCACTCTCAGGCCCGAGTCCTCCGAAGTAGAGCAACGGAACACCCACTGTCCTGTCACCGTTCCGGGTCCTCTGAGGCTCATTTTGCCAGCACAGTGACTGGGAGGCTAGACACACTAACTTCACAGGCCTTCCCAAACCCGAGCTCTAATTGGGTCTCTCCCCTTTATTTTCTTCATTCTAAAGCTGTGCCTCTGCCAGGTGCATCTTCCAACTCTGCTATTCACAGGCCGACTTTTTTTCTCTCTTGTTAGTGTTCTGGAAGAACCCCCAGCTTCACTGACAGTCCTAAAAGCCTGCATAACAGAGACACGCTAACTGTATCACAATGCCCAGTGGGATACTCTTGGCCTCAGGATGACTGGGGTTTAAACTTTGGTTGTTAGGTCAGTTACTTAGCCAGAGTCACTTGCCACTGCCACTTTGGTTTGAGAGATTCTAGGTGAAAAGAGCGGGAAGGCAGGCAACAGCGAATCCCAGAGTCTGGAACACAGTGCAGTTTCTTCTGAACCTTGATGAAGACATCATTGTGTTTCTGTTCCCACACATAGGGACCCATGGGATCCCTCATGTGCATGTGTGTGTGTACATTTGTGCACGCATGTGTGCATACATATGTACATGTGTTTGTGCCACGCGTGTGAATGTGTGCATAGATTCCTGAGTTTTCTTCTATTGAACATCAATAAGAAAAGCAAGGACGGTCTCAATAAATGACATGTATTGTTTTAGTTTTTATGTATCAGAAAGTTTATTTAATCTCTGTCCACAAAGGTGGATACATTTGTTAAGTGCATCTGAAGAATTAAGATATAAAAGCAAGAGTGTTATTAAAATTCTTGCCTGTAAACCTTACAAAAAACCCCAAACAAGATAAAGTTGTTCATCTCTGATTTTTTTATTCACTTGGTTGTTAAAGTTGAACAACGAATTTAAAATAGTTTATAACTTTCTTTGTAAAAGTGACGTAAACTTAATGCTTATGTATAGCAGCTATAGGAAGGGAAAACAATGTACAAAAGACAGAAAACATCACTTTTGACAGACACTCACAATCCAAAAATACTACAAGTCTTCCACACACCTTTGCTAAACCAACTCATACCCCACTGCCCCCATTGGCTTGTTGTCAGTGAGAGTAAATACAGTAAACCAGAGAGCCCAGGCTTCTTATTTATAAAATGGGCCCGAGTTGCGACAACGGTTATCTTGGGTAGATTTTAGACATGGGCAAGACCAGCAGGAAAGAGGTTTCATTTACCATTTTAGTCCAGTTACCAGCAAAGGCCCGGCGCTGAGGCACACACTACTCGCCCTTGTGTTTCTCTACTGACTTGAAAGTGAGGTCTTCAACAAGCTTCCTATCCTGGGTACAACCCAGGGGACTCTGTCATCTTCTGAAACTTGAAGTGTATCATCTCAGTCACAAACCCCCTCAGGTCAGGTACTGGCCTGTGGTTTCAGCAGCTTTTAGGGACTGGATGTCAGGAACGAAGGGGCTGCTGGCTGCTTCTGTGCTCATACCACAGCTGGACACGCTGCCATTGTTGAGAAAATCATCCCCAGGTTGCTTCATCTCCTGTGATCCAGACAGGTCCTGAGGCACACTGTGTGCACATTGGCCTCTCCTTCAGCATCCTCTGTTTATGAGAACTCACTATGCTTCTGAGCATGGTCTTCACTTAGGCCACATGAGGGTCGCCAGTATCACTTTCACTCACAAATGGTGCCCCGTGCTCTCCTTTCGTGCTGATGACTGCTTGGCTGTCAAGACCCCAAGTGGGAACAACTCAAAAAGGAAAATGACTGTTTGGCATGGAGGACGGAGAATAACAAGGACAACATTTCATATGATGGTAATGATTGTCCCACAGACAGGAACTTCTCTAAGGCAGGGGATCCGGGCTGCTGTTAATCAAATGGTGTGGAAATCTTTCTAGACTTGGCTGGTTGTCTGAAACCAGAACCACTTGTCCTTCTACCAGGTAAGTTTTGTGAGGGTCAAGTCCAGAATACGGAAAATGCTATGACAAGAACGGGGTTCATTTACATTATGTGTAGGATATGCAAATGGGAAGATGCAGGCAGACAGGCTGTGTTAAATCTATTTCCCCTTTCTTGGATGAAAGCTTGGGAAATGCCTGAGTGCCACCGTCATAGAGACAAATGTATGAAGATTAGTTTCTATGAAAAATCAGACGTGAGTCTATAGTTCATTGCACGCAATGTTGTACATTTCTTACACCCATTAAAGGACACCCCCCCATTCTCTCAAAAGACATCCAAAGGATCAACATTGAAAAGTGCATATTCAAATATGAAAGGTAGTTCTACTGTCTTCCTAGTGGTACCAGTTAATATCTTGAACAACTTGAATGAAAATAAGCTTATCCATCTCCATGTGATACATGACTGTGAAGGACAGATAATATCAGGGATAGAAAGAAGATTAAAAGTTCCTTTAGGCTGGATTGTGGAACAGATACTGTAGATACACCTTAACAGGCCTCATTAGTTTTAAATGTCTAGTAATGTATATGGTGAGGCATGGCATAGATATAGGCTTGGTTAGCTGTGTGTGAAACAGCAGGGGAAGTGTTTGACTTTTATTAAGAGTGAATTTTACCAGTTTATATAGCCATAAACAATTAGTTCCGGGAGATCTTCAGAGCAGTTTGTTTTACAGAACTGTAAAAATAAAACTGGTTCTGCTGAGTCCATGCTTAAAGAGAAAACTTCCAAGAAGTTATCTTCAGTGTTTGTCTTAGCTGGGGTTTCTATTGCTGAGAGTGGACGCCATGACCACAGCAACTCTTACAAAGGAAAACATTCAATTGAGGCTGACTTGTAGTTCAGAGGTTTAGTCCATTATCATTATGGTGGGTGGCATGCAGGCAGATACGGTGCTGGAGAAGGAGTTGAGAGTTTTTCGCCTGGGTTTTCGTGGTGAAATACACTTTCAGAAAAAGATTTAAGAATACGTCGTTCTATACTTTCTGATGTTTCAAGCAGCTAAGGTCAGTAAGCGGCACTAGAAAGCTAGTTGGCCTATGAAGGTTTACACGGCCTGTGAAGGACTGAAACCCTCTGAGGCACACAGTGGGCTCCCACTTGCCAAACATAGAATCATTGTCTTTTTCATAGCAAGGAATTGGATCCAAAAACTTTCTGAGCCTCCTCCATTGGACAGTGACGCTTTTATTTCCCACATGGCCTGTCAGAGAGCATCTCATTTTGTTCCCTGGCCTGAAGGCAGGGCAAACATTGGTTCTAGAAACTGTCCCTGCTAGTCTGTCAGCATCTTGTTATCCTACGGTCTACACTCGTTTGTTTCACCAACAAGCGTCTTTGGTTGTTTCCTCACTTGCATGAAAAGCTCATGACTGCATGGTTGGCTATGGTGATACCCATAACATAGTGACAGTATATTTATTTTTTAAGAGCTGAGTTTTGACTGAACTTGCTATTGACCGAAGGGTCTCTCTGACTCTATAAACAAAACACAAGGCAGAGTGTAGTAGGCTGAACGATTTAACAATTGTTTTACATCACCAAAATTCAGTTTGTTGATCTACACATAGAATAATTAATAAATATAATTCATATTTATTTTAAATAACCAACAAAGCCAATTTCACTGACTATTATGAAAATTAAATGACAGATAAGTAAATAATCAAGAAATATTTACATAAGCAGAGGTGATTCAAGACCTTCTCTTCTAGGTGTGGTGGCTCAACTTATAATTGCAGAAAAGAGGAATCATGAGGGTCACTCAAAGTTATGAGCCAGTGTCTCATCCACGTAGTAAGTTCCAGGCCAGAGAGGGAAAATCTCTGTCTCAGATCTTTAAAAAATAAGTAAACATACAAATCTAAATAAAACAAAGACTTCCTCTTTCTACAAAAAGTGCTGTCCATTGAAGGAATACAAAATATAATGTGCAAAGATATGCCTAGGCTGGTATTCGGTGATAGTATAAATTACTATATGTAGCCAAATTGAGATAAAAGGTTTGTGAATGAAGATCACACCAACATGATCCACTTAATGTGCATAATATTGCCTTGACATTGAAGAGACATTTGATGTCCTGGCACAGGTAGAGAAGAGAGCAGAGTTTTTAGGAATCTCTCTCCATGGAAATTTAAGGGAATGTGATGTGGTGTGTCCAAATAGACGAGATAAATGGGGAATTGTTAATAAACAGAAAGGTGGTGCTGGGGTTGGTGCTTAAAAGGAAAAGATAACATCTTATGAATTCTGCCCTCCCAGAAGGAAACTGAGCTCCTCGGCCTTGATTAAAGAGACTAAAGCAGGATGTTTGCACAGAGAAATGTTCTAAGACAGTCAGAACATTCTCACCCATAAAATAGCCAGACACGTCATAGTAAAGAAAACCACAAGCAAAACACAAACAGAAGTAAAAGCAAACTCAACTGTCACTGCTCTTTCCAGAAGGCAACTGCAGTAGGGAGCAGGTTTTTGCTATGTCTTGGATGAGTAAGTAACTCTGTACCATGACAGTGTAAGGCGGAGGGAATGTGCTGTAAACTGTAAAATAAAGCCTTCGTTCCTGAGCACTTCGTCCATGTACTGCTGTGCCGGCCGCTGTGCATATCCAACAGAGAATTTCAGATGGCCATAGCCATGAACGGGAGACAAGAATAAAGGAGCCGTGGAAACTAGTCAGTTGCTATTCCAGACACAGTGAAAAATTCCGCAGCAGGAACGTCCCGACACTCGAATATTCCTTCCCTCGGGAATCTCACCCATCACGGATCCTCCTCTGTTGGCAAGAGTAGGAGCTACCTGTGTGAGAACAAAGAAGGACTGTGAGAAGTGCTTTTTACGAGCCAGTACCTCATCAGATGTCTATTTTATGCCTGTGGAAAGTGAGGCTCAGTTAAGTAACAGAAGATATATGGGATCGCACTGCGTAAGCAAGCCTCAGAGGCAGGATGCTCTATTACGTTGCTTTCTCCTTATACAAGCTGTATTTCTATCCCCTACCCTGTATGTGGGTGAGTTCATGATTTAGTATGTAGTTACTACATTCAGCTAATCTTTGAATTAATTTGGTCTTCCCTCAAGCCCTTTCCTCCAGTTTCATAGACCATAAAGGCAAGCGGTGTTATTCGGGGCCTGTCTTTGACTTTCACTTTGACAACTTGTTCTCTTTGGGGAAAGTAAAAGATCTACTTAAGCCAGTGGATCAATCACCTTTAGAAATAACATTTTGTTCTGCATGTTGCCTGTGGCCAAATTATTCTACAGTGAGTTCAGAAGAACTAGCCGCTAATCTGCGGAAATATTGTTGAAGTGTGTAGCAGCAGTGACGATATTAACTCAACACATACTGAGTGCTCAAAACGCTGCAGGGACCAGCGCATGCTTTCTGGATTGTCTTATTACTATCTTGGTGCACCTGCAGAAGATGGTTATTGATTATTCCCATTTATGAAGGAGGAAAGGGAGGCACCAGGACATGTGCCATGGGTTTCCGAAGTCGTACAGCTGCCTAAGTAATGGAGTTGATTTGAATTTGATTGTCTCGTGACACATGCTCAGCCTTTAACTGAGACCAAGTGGCTCCATTTTTTACGTGAGAAGTCCAAGTTTCTGCCAATTTAAGACATAGTTGGCAAGTGTTAGAGAAAGGAATAGAAGAAAAGAGCTTCTAGAAGGCACTGGGATGTGGCGTAAAGAGCCAGGGCTCTCTTGTCAGACCTGCATAGAGCCTTGGCTCTGAACTATGACATTATATGCAACAGCCTCTGTAGAAACAGCATGCGTGTACTTCGTTGTCGTTCCCGATCCCAGGTTCTGTGTCCTGGATTTAGAGAAAACAGTCAGAGGTAAGGTCTACCTCCTGGTGTCTGAAATTCAGAACTCTAGTCAGAATCAAGAAACCAAAGAATGGCGGTGTTTAGAGAGAAAAACTCTCAAACTGAGTCACCCGACATCTTGCCACTACGTGGTGGCAGGCCTGGTTTCTGGCCTCCTGGAAGGTAGGTTGATCCCATTGCCAGCCCTAATTGGCATGCAGCAACCAGAAATTGAGCCATCTCTCCTTTGCCTGAAGCTCTTACAAACCACTGTTCTCAAGGAGTCTCCTTTACCTCTCTTACATCCTTCCCTTTGTCACGACCACTCCCCCAGGGGTGTGTTACTAGTGTTATCCAGAGTAGAGAGATGGGACAGACTTCAGGAAATCAAAGCCCGAAATCACATGGGTAACAGGCGGCAAGACTCAGTATCTGCAAGGAACCGTGTGGAAAGAACAACTTTATCTTCCCATCCCCTACCCTATATCTTCATTTAAATGATCTCTGGTTATTTTCCTCCCTCCTATTTCTAAACTCCATCTCTTAGTGGACGTTACTGGTGTTGTATGATACAAATCGTTAGAAAAAAAATCGAGTGACCCTGTTTGGAGGAAGAGTCATCAAAATTAAATTATACTTGAGATTAATTAGGATAAAGGAAATGTATTATGATAAGCTGTCATCAGAAAGTACTGGTTAGCCAAGGGGAGCATTAGAACAAAGGAAACAAAGGAATGCCAGGTAAAGCAGCAATGCTTTCAGGAAGACCTCAAATCCCACACGGGACCTCAAGCCCTGGGGAAAGCTGAGAAGCTGTTTACAACAGACTCTCATCAAGGTCTAGGAGGCTCATTTGTCAAGGAAGCAAAAATATCGCTTCTCTTCCTCTTTGCTCAGGAAAACACCTACTTCAGAATATTACTTAGATATTTATAAGCTCCTTTCTTCCTTTCCATTCTCCCTGCATTTCCTCTCTTCCTCCCTCCTCCGGTTTTCTTCTTTTCCTCCCATCCTCATACTAAAGACTGAGTTCAGGACTTTCTTTATGTTGGACAAGCATTCTGCCATTGAGATATATCTCTGGACCTTTTGTGACTTTTATTTTGAGAAAAGGCTTCACTGAGTTTCCCAGTTTAGCCTTGAATTCATTTTGTACGCCAGGCAGGCTTTGAACTAGAAATTTGCCTCAGACTCCCAAGTAGTCAGGTGGGCATTTTGACAATAAGTTGTTCCCAGCTTCAGAAATAAGTCTTACAAGTATCTGTCTTAGTGAAGGTTTCTGTTGCTGTGAATGCACACCATGACCACAACAACTCTTATAAAGGAAAACACTTAATTGAGGCTGGCTTACAGCTCAGGAGTTCAGTCCTTTGTCATCATGGCAGGAGGTAAGACAGCACACAGGCAGATACGGTGCTGGAGAGGTAGCTGAGAGTTCTATATCTTGGCAGGCAGTAGGAAGAAAGAGGCACTGGGTCTGGCTTGAGCAATCTGAAACCTCAAAGCCCACCCCCAGAGACACACTTTTCCAACAAAGCCACACCTACTCCAGTAAGGCCACACCTACTTCAACAAGGCAACACCTCCCATGGCCTATGGGGCCATTTTCATTCAAACCACCATTGCATCTTTACCTATCTTGGCAGTTCTTTAGTAGGGATATGATTTCACCTCTATTTTCATGGATGCCAGTTCCTGCCTAAGATTATGTCAACAAACTTCCTATTTCAACTAGACTTATTATTTATTTGTTATTTTGCAGACAGGGCTTCAGCATATAGCCCAGTTGACATGGAACTTGCTTTATAGTCCAGAGTGTCCTAAAAACTCACTAAGGGATAGGAGGCAGAGCCACTAGGGTATGCACCACCAAGTCCAGTTTTTTCATTTATTGGAGCTTTAAATTTGAGGTCCTTTTTCCCCCTTTCTCACATATTCCCATTAAAACCATTAAAGTTCCTTTCATTTGCTTGGGACATAATGTCTTGTAAGCAAACCCACCCCACTTCTCTTTCTCTTATACATTTTATTGGCATGGATAAACACAGTGATGTCAATGAAGTATGGCACTCAAGCATACAGCTCAGCAGCTGCTGTCAATCACTCCTGTTCAATTTTGACTTGTACTGGAGTCATATACTGCTTTTTCAGGACTTGATTTACTCACCGTGTTGTCTGGAACGTATCCACATTGGTATAAGTATTAGACGTTGGTTTTAAAAACTGCTTTGTGGTATACCATTGGATGACAGCACAAAATCTCTCTTCTCTTGCTGGACCTTCCTTGGCTTTCATAAATACAGCTGGTCTGAATACTTTTATTTAAGAATCTTTCTCTCTCTCTCTCCCTCCCTTCCTGTCTCTCTCACTCTGTTTCTCTCTTTCTCTCTCCTTTCCTTCCTTCCTTTCTCTTTACTTTTTTCTTTTGTCTTTTTTTTTTTTTTTTTTGAGACATAGTCTCACTGTATACCCCTGACTGGCCTGGAGCTCAGTCTGTAGACCAGGCTGGCCTTGAACTCACAGAGATCCACCTGCCTCTGTCTCCCTGAGTGCTGGGATTGAAGGTGTGAACTACCACCACTCAGCTCAAGATTTGTAAAGATGAACAGATATTCATCTTTCTTGTACAAAATGCCAAGAGTTGAGTACTCATGTGCTGGGAGCCGATTTGAGTGGCTGCCATTACAAGATGGCATTTGGCCCTGGCCTCGCTTGATACCATAATAAAGGTTGCAGTTCTTTCACCAGAAAACAGGATGAGTTGTTGTGATCTAGCTGCCCACACTTCCCCTGACCTGCAGGGGAACTTCCTTGTGGTCTGTAATTGACAGGGATGTTCCCCTACTTTCTTTCCGGCAGGTGGGTCTCCAGAAAAGCAGTTAAAGTATCAAAGTATCAAAGGTTGCTAGGCAGACTCCCTATATAAGCAGCTGCAGCTCAGAGCTCTGGGCCCCTTGCTTTCTGCTCTCCCTTCAACCAAGAGGCTCCAATAAAGTGTGATTTGGGAAGAATCCTCGTCTGGTGGCTGTTCCTTCCTGCTGGTCAGGGAGTTTGCCACACTCATGTCTGTAGCAACACTGCTTTTAAACATGTTTACACCAGTTCACACTTCTACTGACTTTAGTTGAATGCTGGTGAACTTTACTAGTTTTACCCAATCTTTGCCACCTGAAGCATTCAATACTTCTAATTTTAGCTGATCTGTTTTCTATCGTGGCACCAGTGTAACTCCAAAGTCCTCCAACATGGTGTGTGAGACCTCTGGCTTGTTTCTCTTCGGTCTGGTCTCTGCTGTACTAGCTTGTGATACATCATTGTGGCTTTCATTCCCAATTCTTTAACAAAGTCCCAAGCTTCCTCTTGAAGGTTGTAGATCATCTTCTGGCTTCCTAAAGTTGTTCATTCAAGTCTTTCCCCCATTTTTCAGTTTTATTTCTTTTTTTTCCCAGTTTTATTTCTTTTTGATTGATTTGTAGCTATTTTGTGGATTCCAAATACACATTCCCTTTACTATATAGGAAATAAACAATCAAGCCTCCTAAGTGGCTAATCTATCTTCTCCAGAGACCCTTTGAAAAACAGCTGCCTTTAGCATCAATGAAATCAAATATGTTTTTCTTGTTTTAAGAATTACTAGTCTACCTAAATTTTTCTCAAGTCTTCTTTCAAGGGATTTGTTTTCACATTTAAATGCAAGTGGATTTTTGTGTATAACACGTAGATAAAAGGAAATCTCATTTTCCTGAGCATCCTTCCCTTAGCTCCGTCCTGCCTAGACAAGTACCCGAAGCCCCTGACTGCAGTGGTTCCCTCTTTGGAAAGACAGTGATGATGTTTCAGGTCCTTTCTCCACTCTGTTCTGTCATTTATCGTCCTTTTTTCTGTATCATGCATTTTAGGAAAACTGAGTTTTCCTAATTACCCGGCTTTGTAGGCGGTTTCCAATTCTGGTGCTGTCAGTCCTACATGCTTCTGTTTTGTTCTGAATTGATTTCTTGGCTACCCTAGGTTCTTGGTATTTCCCTAGGAGATTTAGAATCATTTAACCAGTGACCAGAAAAGCAGTTGGTGAGCCTTTAAGTGGGAATGTAGTGCCATTTTCCAAAATCCTCGCATCTTCCCATTTATTTAGATCTTACTTTCTCAGCAGTAATATGAAGTTCTCAGTTCAAAGGCTCAGCACAACCTTCTCAGATTTAGTACAATGCAATCAAATTTTTCTTGATATTATTTGTACTAGATTAATTTTCAAACTTCTATGAATATATACAAGTCCATATGTGTTTTCTATATTTACCTACCATCCTACAACTTTAGTGGATTCACTTATTAATAGTTAAAATCACTCAGAAGACAGAGATAGGTAGATCTCTATGAGTTTGAGACCAATCTGGTCTACAGAACAAGTTCCAGGTCAGCTAGGGTTACACAAAGCAACCCTGTCTCAAAAAACAACAAACCAACCAACCAAACAAAAATAGTTACTCTTTATTTGTCCTTAAACAAATTACTTGTATGCAACTATGTACATCTGTCTTTTTCCCAGCCTCTCATAAGCACCTTTTCATTCTTGCTCCTGAATGCTAACACTGAGAACCACACTGGCTTTCAAATCACTGCATTCCTAAGACAAATACTGTTGAGCAATAATGTTACCTTCTCATTATGCCCAAGCATTGGTTGTATAACATATTTTACAATAATTTGATACAGTGACAAAAATCATAACTTAAACTTTCTACATGCTTCAATTGTCTGGCAATTCTGGCCTTGTTATGACAAGTTAGGAACATACACTTTAATCTTTCCTTTTATTTATTCTTTGTGGATTTCACATCATGCATCTCCATCCCATTCATTTCCCTGCCCCTTCATATCTGCCCTCTGCCCTTGCAACCTCCTACCCCAAAATAAAATAATATAAAACCTTATATTATTCTTTCTCTTAAAAAGAAGAAAAAAAGGAACAGAAAAAATCAATCTTGTCATGGAAATGGAAGCTGTGGTGTGATCAGTGAATCACACAGTAAACATTATTCATATATCTTTACTTGCAAGTGTTCATTGTAAAGAGTCCTTGGTCAGGTTTGAGGTCTCTGGTTTCTTCTACACTGTCAATACTGGATCTTCACTGGAACTCTTCTTGGTTATCCTATTGTTACCCTGTGTCGTGGCATTCCTGCAGCTATGGGTTTGCAGGACCAGTCCCTTCACATGCTCCAGCAGATCACAGATGGGGTGGATGTTGGGGTGGACCAGCTCATAATCCTGGTTCTGGGCCTGGGTAGTTGCAGGATTGGTCAGCCTGCCAGCTCTCACTCGTCATCAACACCAGGCCCATCTCTTTTGCATTGGCCTGTCTAGTTCATCTTGCAGCGATGAGCAAGGGGTGGGGCCAGTTTTCCTACTTTTATGCCCCCAGGATTGGTTCTCCCACATCTACACCTTCAGGGTCAGCTCTCCCGTGTTGCCCGGGCATGGTGTAGGGGCCGCTCTCCTGAGTGCTGCAGCTGGTGAGAGGCATGGCCAGCTCTCCCACCTGCCTCAGGCATCGATGGGGGACATTTCTCTCTCACCCATGCTGCTGTGTGACAGATGGGTAATGGGAACAGTTCTCTCATGTTCACAATTTCAGGGTTGGCTCACCCAAGCCCCTGCCAGCTAGGTTGGCTTTATTGTATTGCCCAGGTGAGGTTCAGGTCCTGCTTATAGCCCCCTTTTATAAAGGGGTTTATACAAGAGCAGTTTCACTTCAACCTTAAATACTGAAAGGATTCTAAAATCATTTTGGCTTAAAGAATAATTTAATGACTGATTTTATTTTCTTTGTTTAGAGTTGTTGTGTTGCTGTTGAAGTTATCATGAAATGTCTTCTCTCATATTTCCTTCTTTAAATACCTGTGGAAAAATATGTTTTGTTTGACATTAATATAGTCATTCAGCTTTTCTTCACTAGCATTTCCATGCTCTGGCTTTTTTCTTGTTTTCCCTCTTCACTTTCTTATTTATATTTAAAGTATGTCTCTTATAAACAACATGCAATGCATTGTAGGTTAATTCGATCCAAATATGCCAGTTCACATATTTTGTGATATGCAGTCTGCGAGTTACTTCCAAACAGTCAGTGTTAAGGGCCAAGTATGTGTAATGCAGAAGCATAATAGTATTGGACTATTCGTCCAGCTCCTAGCTGGAAAGAACTCACTCATAGACACAACTTTCACTCATGGTATTAAGACCATTTACATTTAATGTAATTTCTGATACAGTTGGGTGAAATTTTATGCTACTGCTATGTGGTTCTGTTCATTCTGCATGTCTTCTCTTCATTTAACACTGTATTATAGGGGGTCCTGGGTTTCTACATTGATACCATTCACTCTGTTTTTAATGGCTTCATTACAGAACACTGTTCGGAGGTTTCAAAACTCACTGAACCATTGGCTGAATCTTCATTCCCTCAATAGTGTTGCTATTGCAGACGACGCAGCGCTGAGCATCTTGTGCCCGTTACTTCCCATTTTGTGTGTTTTTTCATTAGGGCATCCTTCCAACCGAAGAGTTATTGATTAAAAGTAGAAACATCTATATAATTCTTGATAGAATTGGTAACTTTGCCTTCCCCGAGGAGTTGTTTCCGTTGAAGAGGTTATCAGTAGTCCGAGGCTCTACTGGTTTCACTGCAGCCTTGCTCGGCTTTTATTTCCCCTGTTTAATAGAGAATGCTATACAGAGAAACCCAAGTAGGCAACAGAATTGTGATGATGGGTGCCATTGCTGTGTGAAAGTGGACAGAAATGGGTTTCTGAGTGAGCTATTTCCAGCTATGAGCTGGACTAATATTCAAATATTAATAGGCTTCTGCTTTGCACACCCTTGGCCCTCGACACTGTTTGTAATCACAGAGTGCATATCACAATGTGAGAACTGGCATATTTATGTTATTTGGACCTAATTAACTTATTATACACAGATAAGACCAAGAGTTATAGAAGCGGAGTGAGCACAGGGAGAGGAGGAGATCTTGGAAGTATTCATAAATTAGGGGAATTGTATGTTTCTAAATGAAATCAGAGCCCCCTTGCCAATAGTATCAAACCAGGACTGTACTACCCAGCAACCAGCACTTTTCCCTGCACGAAGTGTGTAGCAGTGAAAGGAGCTCGCCAGTCTCATGCTCACCATGCAGAGCATGCAAGCAGAAGCTGCCATGGCTGAGCTCAGCAACCCCATGCTGCATGTCTTCCTTGTTCGGCAAAAACTGCACTGGGATCTCCCAGAGGTGAATGAGTTGCTGGAGGTCATGCAACCCATAATAAGCAGAGCAGTGACTCAAACTTATATCGTGTTTCTTAAGCTTGTGACCTTTCTACTCTAAGGATTGCTTTCAACACCACTTATTAGACTCTTTATTCACCACTGAGTTATTAGAGAAAACTAATAAAAATGTCATATCAAAGATGAATACCTTCCCAAAGAATTAAGCAAAGAGATTTGTTATATTAAGCATTATCTAAACTGTGCAGACATTAGCTGACATTTACAGCTCTGAGATTTGGACATGGGTGTTTAGAGTTGTTGAGAAACAAAGACAGAGATTCCCAGGTCAGCTTAAAGCCACGGTATAGCACGTATGCCTCACATTTATCTCTGTGGTAGTGAGTTTTCATATTTGTGCCAAAACACCTGAGGTGAACAAGCTGCAGGAGGAAAGACAGGTTTTGGCTCATGGTTTCAAAGTTGGAGTCTGCAATATGAGACTGATCATTGAGTTCCCAGCCACCCATGCCCAAATAATCACACAGAAACTATACTAATTACAATACCCCTTGGCCAATGACTTGGGTGTATTTCTAGCTAGCTCTTACATATTGAATTAACCCACTTCTATTAATTTCTTTTATTATTATTATTATTACAAATTTCACCTCCTCCCCTCCTCCCATTTCACTCCCTCTCTCACCCCCCCTCCAGTCCAAAGAGCAGTCAGGGTTCCCTGCCCTGTGGGAAGTCCAAGGTCCCCCCCCCCTACATCCAGGTCTAGGAAGGTGAGGATCCAAACAGACTAGGTTCCCACAAAGCCAGTACATGGAGTAGAATCAAAACCCAGTGCCATTGTCCTTGGCTTCTCAGTCAGCCCTCCTTGTCAGTCACGTTCAGAGAGTCCAATTTGATAACATGCTCCATCAGTCCCAGTCCAGCTGGCCTTGGTGCGTTCCCATTAGATCGGCCCCACCGTCACAATGGGTGGGCATACCCTCGTGGCCCTGATTTCCTTGCTCATGTTCTCCCTCGTTCTGCTCCTCATTTGGACCTTGGAAGCTCAGTCCAGTGCTCCAGTGTGGGTCTCTGTCTCTATCTCCATCCATCACCAGATGAAGGTTCTATGGTGATATTCAAGATATTCATCAGTGTGGCTATAGGATAGGGCCAATTCAGGTGCCCTCTCCTCAGCTGCTCAAGGAACAAGCTGGCGACATCTCCTTGGACACCTGGGAACCCCTCTAGAGTCCAGTCTCTTGCCAACCCTCAAATGGCTCCCTTAATTAAGATATATATTTCCCTGCTCCCATATCCACTCCTCCTCCATTCCACCTGTCCCACCCCCCCCAAGCTCTCCCCATCCTCCCCTTCTCACTTCTCTCCCCCCATTTCCCTTTACCCCTGTCCCACCCCCACCCCCAAGCTCTCAATTTTTGCCTGGAAATCTTGCATACTTCCAATATCCAGGAGGATAACTACATATTTTTTGTAACCCACTTCTATTAATTTCTGTATTGCCACAAGACTGTGGCCTAACGGTAAGGACATCATTCTCCTTTGGCAGCTACATAGTGTCTTCTTGACTGCCTACTCTCTCTCTATTTCTCTGTTCGGTTTTCCTGCCTCATTCTACTCTGCTAAGCCATTGGCCCAAACAGCTTTATTCATCAACCAATAAAAGAAACACATATACAGAAGGGCATCCCACGTCAGTGGTCCATGGTTGATTGGTTCCATTGCTTTTAAGTCTGTGACTGTGACAAGGTAGGAACACAGTGAAAAAGTCAGCACGAAGCTGCTCATCTCATGGCATCCAGGAAAGTCAAAAACTCTCTCTGTCTCTCTGTCTCTGTCTCTGTGTCTGTCTCTCTCTCTCTGATTTATTGTTCAATAGTACAACTTATACTGACCCACTTCCTCCAACTAGGCTCTACTTTCCAATAGCCCTTTTAGCTAAGAACTCTCCAATGGATTAATCAATGGATGAAGCTTATATAAACACGACCCAATCATCTCTCAGAAGTGCTCCTGAAAGCAAAGTCATCCACACATGAGCATTCCCTGTAGGGTGACACTCCGTAACCGAACTGTAATAATCAGCATCCCTCGGGTATTTCAAAGTACCCTAAAAGTTTCTGTTTTTTTTTTCATGTGTGAAACAATGCTATGTGAACCGTCATTGAAAATGGTAGAAACTAAATTTTAGTTTTAAACAACAAAATCTATTTCCCCTTAAAACAAATCTCAAATACAGTTAATTTATGACAAATATTAGCTAACCTATTGCTAAAGGTACAAATATCTCAGCTTGTTATTCTAAGAATAAGTAAGTGCCCTAGCATATCTTGCAGACAGCACAACATTGTCAGTAAAAGTTTCGTGGCTGGCTTGGTGTTTATGGTGTTTCTGTTTTGATAGCATGCATTGTTCCTTTTTTTATCAAAGGTGCTGGAAAGTAAGGGTGACAACATAGAGCCTTTTCCTCTCTTCTTTCTTTTTTCCTTTCTCTCTTTCTCCCTTTCCTTCCTTCCCCTCCTCCCCCTTTCTCTCTCTCCCTCCCCTTTTCTCTTTCTCTCTCTTCTTTTTTGAGATAGGGTTTTTTTTTTTGTGTATCCCTGAATGTCCTGGAACTTGCTCTGTAGACCATGCTGGCCTCAAACTCAGAGATCTGCCTGTCTCTGCCTCCCAAGCGCTGGGATAAAAGGCTTGTGTCACCACCACATGGTGACACCTCCATTTTCAATGAGCTGTGTAGCTGTTGCCTTCAGCAATGGGGCCTTGCTGTCAGGTTGTGGAGAGTAACCTATAATTTTGGCAACAGTCCAGGTTGCTTACAATGGATTCACATGGGGCCCCTTTAGCCAACAACCCATTTAGACATAATCTAATCCCACCACTGGATGCTTCATTTAGTGGCAGGAGATAGCCAGTTTGGTCTCTGCACCCCCAGTAAATATTTGGCTATATCATTTACATTACTTTCATATATGTTTATATTTTATGAAGTTTCTACTGTATTAGGTTTGCATACTACTCCTCAAATGACCCTTAATATTAGCTTTCTCTCCCTGGGTTGCCTCCCACGAATTCCCCTACCCTCTCTCTCCCATTCCAGCTCCCCACCCATATCTATTATCTATTATATTTCCCTTTACTAATGAGATCATCTGTTCCCTCTAGTCCAGTATTTCTAATGCTGTGACCCTTTAATAATGTTTCTTTGTTGTGGTAACCCCCATCATAAAATTATTTCAATGTTACATCATAACTGTAATTTTGCTACTATTATAAATTGTAAATATCTGATATACAGGGTATCTGATATGTGACCAATGAGAAGAGATCATTCAATCCGCAGAGGTCTTGCAACTTACAAGTTGAGAGTTGCTTCTTTAGTGCTTTACTTTATAACCTATCCTCTGTGGGTCTAATGAATTATAGCTTGATTATCGTTGACTTTACAGCTAATACACTCATATAAGAGAATATATGCCATATTTGTATGAGTCTGGGATACAACACTAAGAATGATTTTTTTTAGTTTAATATATTTGTTTGCAAATTTCACGATGTCAGTTTTTTCTTAATGGTGAGTGATACACTCCACTGTATAAATATATCGCATTTTCTTCATCTATTCATTTGTTAAAGGACATCTAGTTTGTTCCTAATTTCTGGATTTTATGAATAGAGCAGTAATGATCATGGTTGAGCAAGTGTCTCTGTGATAGGATGAAACATCCATTGGGTAAATGCCCCAAACTGGTACAGCTGGATGTTAAGGTAGATTGAGTTTATCATCTTCCTGAGGAAGTACTATACTAATTTCCATTGTGGCTGAACAAATTTACACTCCCACCAGTAATGGCGGAGGGTTCCCCTTGTTCACATCCTGGCCAGCATGAGTTATCACTTGTGTTTTGATCTAAGCCATTCGGACAGGTGTTAGATGAAAGGTGTAAGATCTCAAAGTTTTTTTTGATTTACATTTCCCTGATGATTAAGGCTACCAAACATTTCCTTAAGTGTTTCTCAGCCAGTTGAGTTCCCTCTATTGAGAATTCTCTGTTTAGTTCTGTACCCCATTTTCAATTGGGTTATTTGTTTTCATGATATCTGGTTTCTTGAGTTCTTTATATATTATGGATATTAGCCTTCAACTACATGTGTAGTTGATGAAAAACTTTTCCCATTCTGTAGGTTGCTGCTTTGTCTGATGATGGTGTCTTTTGCTATGCAGAAGCTTTTCAGTGTCATGTGTAACTAACTGACCAATAACTGGTTTTTCTGAAGACCCACTCCACAAGATGGAACCCATTTCCAAACTGTTTGGGCAACCAAGAACTGAGACTAGATATCTCAGGGATAAAACTGAACAATACTTTTCTAAAAAGGAAAAAAAAAGCTTTAGTGATTAAATGACTCCTAATGATAACTCTGCTACCCTCATAGATCAGTGCCTGTTCAGCTGTCAGAGAACCATCCTCCTGCAGCAGAGAGGAATAAATAAAGAGATGCACAGCCAGAAATTATGCAGAACCTGAGAGACGTTGGAACATTTAGCCCTAAATAGGATGTCTCCATCAAATCCTTTCCCTCAGAGCTCAGGGAACCCTGTGGAATAGGAGGTTGAAAGATTATAAGGGGGCGGAGAACTCCAAGAAAGCAGGACCTTCTAAATCAACATAAGCAAAGCTCATATGAACTCACAGAGACTGCAGGAGAATGCACAGGGCCAACAGGGGTCTGCAGCAGGTCCTCAGAATAAATATTGTGGCTTCCAGTGCCATCTCTTGGGGTCTTTTCCCTCTGTAGTTTGCCTTTTACAACTTCAGTGTAAGTTTTTGTTTCATCTTTTTATATTTTATTTTCTTATATTAAAAATGAATGAAGGAAAGAATGAAAATCTAGCCACTAGGGTAAGTTAACAACTGAAATATCACTTATTCCTGCTGGGGGATGGAAAATCAGTTTTCTCTAATAGAATGACAAAGGGTCATTTCTCCAACAGAGTGATGACATCAGCCACTCCAGGACAGGCCTCATGTTCAGGATTAGTTCACCAATATATAATAGAATCCGAGGGTTTTGTGTGTGTGTGTGTGTGTGTGTGTGTGTGTGTGTGTGGTATGTGTGTGTGTGTGCTTGTGTGCTTTTATTTGGTAACAGGTAGTTTTTTGGGGGGTGGTGGTGATGGTTTTACTTTGTTTCCTTGGTTTTGTTGTTGTATCGGGTTTTTGGTTTTGGGAAAAGAACTTAGAGCTCGGTGGTTAGGGAAGGGGAGAAAATCTGGAAGGACTTGGGGGAGGTGAAGAATATGATCAAAATATATTCATATTTAAAATGGTTTTAAATACAAAAAACATAATTTAAAAAAGAATAAGTGAGTGCAATCGATCCTTCAAGAGCCTTTCATGGCTGCAACTAGTCCTTTAATTTACATTTTGCTGGATTAGACACCAATTCATTTATTCATACTTTCAATCATATTCAGTTATTTTTAAAACCAAATGTGAATACAGATAGAGGTGGATATGTGTGACTCATGTCTGTCTCAATCACTTTCTTTAATATTATCAATTCCCTTAACACCTAGAGGAAATAAATCTGCTTCAAAACATGAGGCATGTTCTAAACACTTGAGGTGCCGCCTATGAATGCACAGAAGCAGGGAGATCTTCCCTTTCCCTTCCATCTCATGTTCACTTGGCAGGGCAGAAGGAGGGCTTATGCATCTCTTTCCTTTTATTATGTCAGCTGCCAGCTGCAGTCAACCTGATTCTACCAACTGGTGCCAGATTTCTCTCAACCAAGAACCCTGCATCGCAAAGCATGTATCCCTTGAATCAAAATGATGTTTCTGTGACTACTGAAACATGGGATGCTCCTTTTATTATTCAGGAGGTGTTTGGCTACCATACCCAGAGTCTCCGGAGAGCCCTGTGCCTCGTCACAGCCATCCTGACTCTTGGCGCCCTTCAGCTGATGTTCTACTGGAGGCCTGAGTGGTGGGTGTGGACCAGTTGCATCCCGTGCCCTTTGCAAGAAGCAGACACAGTTTTGCTGAGAACAACAGTACGTACTTTTCTGTTATCCATTTCAAATGCCATGATCATCACAGAAGGATGGATACTGCCTGTCCGCACTTACACACGGATGTTATGAAGTTGGCATTGTAGACTATTGATTCCCAGAGCCTGAGTAGGGGTAGAGGAGATAGAGGGGAAATGATAAGTAGGTTCAAGGCTACAGTTGGATAGGGGATACCTGCTAATGTCCTGTAGCATTGCAGAATAATGTGGCTGAGAGCAAATTTTAAAAACAGTGGGTGGAGAGGATTTTGAATGTTCCCAGAAGAAAGAAATGGTAAATTTCTGAAGTGGTAAAGAGGCCAATTACTCTGGTCTTGTCTAATCATATATACGGTATATAAATGCTTAAAATTCATTACGTACCCCATTGTTGTGGGAGTGTTCCTGAGGAGACATGAATAACTGTTTATTCATTAACAACAGACCAAAAGAATAATTTCTCCCAAGTCCAGTTTAGTGATATTACATATCACACACACACACACACACACACACACACACACACACACCTTAAAGGATTGTGGGTGACCCACAAGTAGCTGCAACACTGAAAATCCCACCCCTTTCTTAGAGCTCCTTGCTTTATCTGAAAACAACTAGGTAGGTTGGAGAGTCTTCTCTTTCAACCAATTGTTAGGGCTTCTGCAGCTAGTGGGAGGGGCCTCAGAAATCATGTAAGTTTCAGGAACTTTTTCAGATTTGTGAGTTTTGCTTATTTCCTGAGTTTTAAAGGAGAGAATGTTTCAGTTTAGAGGAAATGGCTACAAAGACCCATAAATACATGCAAGTACCTTCTCTCAATTTAAAATTTAAATATAACTTTTTTAAAAAAAGTACTGTGCTCATGTCTTCAACCCTGCATCTGTAGTCTAGCAATGACTAGTCAATATTCCAGAGATCCAGAACAAATCTCATCTGTTCAGTTTACCCAGGCCAGAACAAGAGAAAGAAAGACTATCTCTGCAAGTTTCTTCTTATTTATCTCTTGCCCCGCCCAGGAATGTTAACACTTTCTTCACTTCAGCCTGGGTAAAATCTCTCATATTTTAGGTTGAAGCATGTTGCTCATTGCCAGTGCATGGGCAGTGGCTGTCATTGTTACAACTCTCAGAGGCTACATAACGTAGGAATGCTCAATTTTCAACAATGCATGCTTTGGAGTATACTAGGTAAGGTAAGCTTGTGGATAGCTTTTAAAAGTATCTGAAGCCTGGCGTGGTGGTGCACACCTGTGGTCCCAGGCTGCGGGAAATGGGGCAGGCTAACCAAGAGGTTAAGGTCAGTCTAGACATGTGAATCCTAGTCTTAAAAAAAGTAAATAAAGTAATAAAAAGAAATATAATCATCTCAGAAAATTTCTAGACATAATACTTCCTTACGAAGTTTTCTCCCCCCATATCCAGTGTTTCTTTAAATCCTGTGTGTAGCAGAAGCCTCTGGAAGGCTCACTGAAACACAGACTGCCGGCTCCACTACCTGAGCTCCTCAATCCACCAAGTCTAGACTGTGCCTAAGAATCTGCCTTCTGACTGAGGTCTGAGACCGCTCTCTTGTTTGTTGACTTTTTAAGGATGAATTTCGAAGGTACATAAGGAAAAAAGTCTTCTGCCTCCACTTATCTGCACTGAAGTCCTCTAGAAGCAAGAACCCAGAAGAACCTCTGGTGGCGGACCGCCACTCGGTCATAAACCGAGCTGTAATGAAGCCAGAATTAAAAGTAAGCGATCTAATGTGTGGGCTGTCCTGGCACATTTGTGGAAAAAGAACAGAGTGTGCGCTTGCTGGTTAAAGCTCTGACTATAATATGCTTGGGCTGGACTGATAGCTAGGTGTGCGACCCACAAGGGAACCTGGGCCGCATCATTCCCCGTTGATCCGCTTTCCTTTGTGAATGACGCCTGACCCTTTCATGTTTGTGGTTGCAGCTACAATGCATCCAAGTGCAGAAAATCAGGTACGTGTGGGATTTCCTGGAGAAGCGCTTTCGGAAAGTTGGGTAAGTATAGCCTTTTCTCGCCACCACCTTAGGACGCAGCTGAAGACCACTGACTCACTGGAGGCTGTAAACTGATGTGTGGTTCCTATCCCAACTATTTCCTAGGTTGCTAGAAGACAGTAACTCCTGCTTCGATATCCACCACACATTTGGATTGGGTCTGACCAGTGAAGAGCAAGAGGTCAGGTAGGCTTAAGGATGCTTACTGAGCCTCACCCTGCTGGCATGAAGTATCAAATGGACACTCATCGGTGTGCTGCTGGCACAGTGCTTTGCCAGCTTGATGTCATTTGCTGGCATCAGAAAGACATTCTAAATTATCTTCTTAGGCAAACATATTCAAAAGACACAGAAAGAACAAGCGACTCAAGTAAAATACCGCCCGTCTCCTCAGGCTTGTAGAATAGGCTTTATAATATTCTTGAGTCTTTTCATAAACATTGGTTTCTTAATCTTCCTGCATTGACTGAGAGCCAAAAAGACGCTATCCGGATCATGCTTTGCTGCAAACCAACAGCTGTGGAAATGAACATTTTACTGTTTACTTGGCTGTGTCATTCCGCGTTGCCTATGCTGTACCTAGAATAACCCTGGACTCATGACAGGAGTAAAGGGCTCTAACAGGCCTGCCCACGGCAAACATGGGGCTGCAGTCCCTTCCCTCCCTCTCCCTTATAAACCATAGATCGTATCCCCTAAGCTAGTCACCAAGTTCTGTTCCCGTAATTGAACATTTTCTTATGCCAGAGTCATTCCGAAGGCTGATCACCGAGGTCCAGCTATCAAAGTATTGAAGTCCAGCAATCAAATGCCCCCTTTGGTTCACCTGATTAATACGCCCAATCAAAACACACCACCGCTTTCCTAGCCCATTCTAACCGAGGCCTCCCCTTTTCCTCTTCTTAAAGATCACACCTGCAAGGTCATTTGCTGCTCTTTGTCTGCCTGAGTCAGAAAGCCGCCACTTTAACTTTTCTTCCCCACTTAACTAAGGATCTCTGTGGTAAAAATAGGCATTTAGACATAGTTTGTGCCATAATCCAGGGTCCAGGGTCCAGGGTCCAGGGTCCAGGAGGGAGCACCGTGCTTCTTTGTGGGTCCCTGTATTACTACAAGGACTTCGAAGTTGTCGGGCACAAGACACCCGAAGACCAAGTTCTCAGCATGAAGGAGATTTATTTTCCCCAGAGGGACAAAGGGGAGGGAATAAGAGACAGAGATAGGAGACAGAGAATGAGGGAGAAGGGGAGGGAATGGGGGGTGGGTGGGGATGTTTGCCCTAGAGGGACAAAAGACTGCCTCTGGACAGAGAAGAGAAAGACGTGGCACATAGGAAAATCGTAGTTTACCAAGGTAAAGGGGAAACCCCATGTTAGGATGAGGTGTTTAATTTTAATTAGGCATGTTAATTAGGGTAGTCAAAAGAAGGCTTTTGATAGCTGGACTTTGGTGATCAGTCTCAGAAGGAGAAAGTGGCCAAATAAGGGAGGAGACCTTGTTAATCAGCCTTAGGAAGGTACTCTAACAGTTTTGCAAGGCAAAGGGAATGGGGGAAGGGCAAAGCCTGTCACAGCCATGTTTGCTCAGGCCAGCTCGCACCCCTTCAAAGAGCTCAACAGAAAAATGCAGCAGAAATAACTAAATGATGGTGTTTCTTGAGTTATTGTCAGTGTGTCCCTGATATGTCAAGTATTTTGCAAGAGAGGAGTGATCTAAAGAAAAAGACATAGTTATTGATGGGCAGGGAGTGGAATCATGAGGCTGGTGTCTGTATGCTGCTAGAGAGGAGGGGATGCCATTTAATTTACTAACCAAAGGGAAAAGTCCCTGCTTCCCCCGGCTCTCGTTTGAAATATCCAATGCTGGTGAGCTCCAAAGGAAACAGCTGAGCCCTTCTGATAATCTGTAGCTCCTTAGACACTTCCAGGGACACTATTTGCCAGACATCATTGTGATCCACCAGAAACATCAATTGTCAAACTAAGAGGAAACATGTTGGTTGAATCAGGGCTTCTGGGCTGTACTCCCACAGCGCTGCGAGTTCCGTAGGAGCATGACAGCAGAGATGAGACAAAGAGCGCTGGAATTTGAGCAAGTTCCTCACGCGAGTTCTTTCTTACATTTTAGATTTCCACGTAGCTTATGGGCATGTGTGTGGTAACGTAAACCTACAGAGCATGTGTAGCGTTCAGGAGACAGGTTTGCAGGAGGCGGTTCTGTCCTACCATGTGAGTAGCAGGAAGCTGGCTCAGGTTCACAGGCTTGGCAGCAGGAGCCTTTACTCACTGAGCCCGCCTGCTTGTTTGCCCACCACCATGATTCTTATACAAAGTCTAGGAAACGTGAAGCGTTGGTTTCAGTTTTTCCTTCGTAGACATACTATGAGAAGTGAAGCAGGCATCTATAACCCAAACAATATTGCAAAATGTGTTAGAAATGAATGTTTAATGTGCTGAGATACAGAGACTTTTCAAAGTCATTAAAATGAAACTTAGTTACTAATACTTAGTGCAAGATGTTTAGAAGATTGATCTAGAACATTTAAGAGCTCTTAATGATAGACGCCAACATATTCCGCACAAGAAACCATTTCCACAAGAAAGATTCCCCATCGGTATAGCTAGCTCACATTTGTCCTTATTTATCGAGTGCCAGGCTTTAATAAATATCATACATAATTAAATTTAAATCTGTTCCACACATAAAGAACTTGACAATCTAATAAGCAAGACAGAGTACAGTATCCCAAATATGAAGAATCGAGAAATAATCTCATAAGCAGAGGCATATTTTATCTTGTAGGCATGCCAGACTGAAGGACAAAAGGAGCGGGTGGATGTGGCACATTTTCCCTTCATTCTTTAGAGTAAGCTGAGGGGCCTTTCCAGAGAAATTAAAAGGGACTGATTGATTGGACAGCATGAGAATTCAATAACTGAATCTGAGCTTGCTTGCGTTAAAAACCAAGAGCTCACTGCACGAGACGAGGGAAGGAGGGCAGGCAAAAATCTGACAAAATGACACGTTACAGCATCTAAATGCACACACTTCCCTGTGGGGTTCCTAGCAGCCTGGCAAAGAGACGGGATGTAGGATGTTCATCATTCTCACTTTTCGGCAGCAAAAGCTTATCAGGCCACCAGGAGCAGATACATTGCAAAAGGCATCAAAAAGTGTGTAAGTAAATGATCTGGGGAACCGGCTTGTTCTGGTCCTCACTTTCTCACCAGCTGAACTCAGCTCTGCTTCATCGTAGCCATCCTGGACAGGCTCACTGACGGCTAAGTGATTCGTTTCACAAGAAGGGATGCTATGAAAACACCGTATCTATCTGATCCTCGCGAGGCTTTCTTACTAGAACAGAATTAGGGTATCTTTTCACCTTCATTGCCATTCAGCCCATCCTGCTCCTGCCCCTTTGCTTAGGCTCCTGAAAACAGAAAAGCAACCTGGAAGATGGAGGAGGGGAGAAAAGAGAAATCAGAACCACCATGGGATTTTGCTATGGTACTCCTCAGGTCTGGATGGGCACAAAGCTGGAAAGAGAAACAAGTTACTCTTATGCCTTTGAAAGTTGCACTCTGAGAGAATGGTCACACACACACTCAGCCTCCACAGCATCTTTCTAGGAAGGAGTAAGTGACAGTTGGTCGGAGAATGGGAGAAAAGTCTTACTCATCCCCTAGAAGCTAAACACATGATCTCAATCCCTAATGTTCAACTAGGAGCTAGGAAGTTATCTTAAAAGACTATCTATATTTTATTTAGAATATGATTTGATAAAGCCAAGTAAATTGAGGTCAATGGTCTCTTTTCAATAAGTTGGAATTTTCAGGTCTACAGTTTTGTGGGTCTGGGTCTGTTGGGAGTATAAAACCATCTAGCTCCAGTTCAGAAGCGTGTGGAGACAGCAGTGTGTGTAAGACCTGATGAGCCTTGTGGGCGGCATGACCGAGATGATGCCTAGATCTCACTGTACCTTCACCACAACTTTCTGGTTCTTTCCCTTCTGAGCCTTTCTATATGGAGTGCTCAGGCATTCTCCATCAGCGGAGACTCTTGGGAGCACCTCACTAGCTTGTACTGAGAGCCAAATTCCTTCATGAGCTGTTTCCCCCCGATTTTACGGAAGCTTGTAATTTAGGAAATGAAAGAAATAGATAGACAGCAGAGGGGATCGGGATGAAAAGCTAAGTAACTGTTAGTACACGTCATTTAGAGACATGGCGTTTCTTTATATCACTGCTTCATTAACGAACTTGGAGATTTATTCTAGTGAACAATCTCTCATGGCATACCCAAAGTGTTTTGTGATGGGGGATTTCTAGGACCAACCCACTTGTACTACGCAGTTATGCCCAAATACCAGACAACAGATGTCATAGCCTGGGCATCTTAGACCTCTGTTTCTTTGGAAAGCAGGAATTTTGAGGGAGGGAGGGAGGGACAGACTAGCAGACTCCCCCAGGAGCTTTCCCAATTCACTTTCCTACAGAATTGAGTCATGCTGGACTCTTCTGCTTGGCCTTGACTACTTGGGAAACTGGAGGAATCTCTCCTGCCAGAGATACCCTTGCAGGCCAGCAGGCTATCTGAATGGAAAGAGTGGGCAAAAGCTGAGGGCTTTTGTGAAGGTTGAGAAGGACACCAGGGATTGAAGCACACTTCTGCTTCATTGCTAAAGACCCCAACTCTAGTCGTCTGGGCTCCAGGGCCTCATACAAATCTCGCTAGCAATTCTTTGAGAGATATATTGATGTATTCATTTGGTTTATTCCTCAAAGGAAAATACTCCTAACCATTCACAGTTGGTATTTCAGAACCATACATTTTACAAGATCTGAATATCTCAGAACCCGAGGAAATCCCTTTTGAACCCAGACTCACAAACTCAAACTCACAGGGAGAATGACATCCCCTTCCAGAGTTCTCAGCTGTGGACCTGGTCATATCCACCCTCTGAGAAGGGGCCGTCTGCTATCACAGCAGTTTCTCCCCTAATTGATAGGGATGGATATTAGCAAAACCTACTTAGCTGTGTATGACCTACACTGTTTGGAAAGGCCACACAGAATGATCTCAGTCTCTTTTCTCTGACACCTCATCAGATCTTCAGTGGTGGCATATAGCTTTGACCTTTCCCTGTGTGACTTGGCATCAAGCCTAATCTTGCTTCTGGTTGCTCCACCACTGGTCAACATCCCTGAGAATTCTCTGTGGCTGGCTCTGAGATCGATATGGGTACACAATCTCTAAACATATGAGAATTTCCTTTGGCAAAGGATAGTAGACATGGCAGAAGAGCACAGAGCAGGCTGGCTGTGATTCCATCATGGTTCCAGATGAGCCCCAAAGAATCAATCACAGGCAAGGCTTGATCCACACTATCCCATCCTTTATGTTTCCATGACCTAAGCTCCTCCCTCAGTGGCAATATCAGGAACTATATTACCAGACAGGGAGAGACCAGAGGTGTTGAATCCTCAGCTTGCATTCTTAGGTGGATTTCTGTAGTATCAATATGTCCTTAGTTGTCCATCAGGGTTAAATTTGGAATCTTGTCAGGGGAGAGAGTACTGCAGACATGGGGCCCCATGATTTTTGCTAACTCCAAACTTTTGGGGAATATATTCTCTGTCTAGCCCCAGATCCTAGAAAAACAGATCTGCAAAAGCTCTCTTTCTGCCTTTAAAAACAGCTGAAGCAATTTGAGGAAGAAACATGTAAATACATGGTTTAATTCAATGAGGTAAGTGATTCTACTGAAAAGGAAAGTGTTGTTGAAGGAGAGAAAAAAATTGATTATGTCAGACAGAATCGTATTTTAAAGACAGCTTCCATTTATCTGGGATTTGCCATGTCCTCGGTACACTTTTGACAACTGCTTTGCATATTTATCTTACTAAGAGATTGATCAGAATTTTATTAGTCATATTTTATCAGATTCATTTCTCAGATGAGGGAACCAAGGTTTTGCCCCACCTCCAATTTGGCTGACTATTAATTTAAGCAGATAATTCGTGACTGAGTTGTATGTGTTAGACTCAACTTTAACCCTGCAGGATATATTAAGCATCCCTTCAAAAGTTATGTTTCTATAATGTCAGAAACCGCCAATTATCACATTGGGAGAAGAAGGCATGGACTGTGGAGACAGATATCTCAGTTGCGAAAGCACTTGCCCTGGAGGAATGAGGACTTGGGTGTGATCTCTAGAACCCAAGTGAAAAGAGCGAAACAATGTTGGTGCTTATTGGTTATCCCACTGCTAGGAATGGCTTATACACACACATGAATGTGCACATGCACCTGCCCACACATGTACACACGAACACACATGCTTTCAAAGAAGGCCTATGTTCAGGTACTCATATATGCTATAAAGAAAAGTAAGGTAGGTTAAAGAAATTAAGGAAAGTTAGGTAGGTCCTGCTCCTCCACCCTCTCCCAGTGCTAGGGAGCAAACCCAGGGTCTTGCATGTACTAGGCAAATGCTCTACCATGACATCATACCCCCAGGCCTAGGGGTGGGGGCGGAGACTGTTTTCCATAGGATTGTTATGGAAGGCCTCAAGAAGGAGAAATACTTTTTAGAGCCCTGAATGAAGCAAGTCACCCAAAAGATGCAAGGTCTAGGTAGAAGAAAGGGCAAGGGCAAAGGCTTGCTGGGTATGGAGGGAGGTGTGGTCACTCTCGCCATTCTGAACTACTTGGCTTGGTTCTCAGGTTTGGCTTTTAAAGGTTGAGTAGCATTTACAAAGAGAAGACTGTGGGCAAGCACACCATGCATGTGGGGTGGGGCGGGGTGGGGGAAGGTGAATGGACCAAGCCTTGGGTCTGAGAGGTTCTGACAGTTTGGCCAATAACTGATTCTTGTCACAGATTCAATGTGGCTTGAGTTCAAGTCTTTTGAGGTTTCAGAATGAGATTTAGGGCTCATAAATTCACACAGCAATGTGGCTCCTCTTCTACTCTGCTTCTTCATCCCCTGAGCCTCAGCGCCCCCATCAGAGTTAGCGGACTTTAGAGTAAGTCATCTCTCCCCATGGCAAGCAATAATTAAAGCTGGTGTAACATGCCTTAAAAGTCAAGTGAACTTCAACTCAGTCAGTCTGTCATCTGATAGCAAGACCAAAGGCCCCTCACATAGACTCTCCTTGCTGGTCCCTGTAGAGGTGGAGTTGTGAACTTGATGCCCATGGAGGGCATGGTTAGGTGGAGCTTTCTTTTCTGGTCCTCAGAACTTGGGACAGCTACTTAATTTCCTCCAATTTCAGTTTTCTTTATAAACAGTGATAATATGAAACTTAAAAGTTCCTGGTCATAATTAATATTAGCGGGATGAGCCTTTGACTGAAGACCCACAGTGTCTTTTCCTATCGGCAAGATTGTCCCTTTAGAACTCTATAGAACACTGTAAGGATCAAATGAATCTTTTGCAAACACTTGAAAAATCATAAAGCATAACCCAAATACGAGGGCTTCTCTTTGCAGTGGACATGTGTCATGCACCTTGTGTGGGAAGCAGACACTTGCAAGTGACAATCTTAGAGCATCTTCCTGGGAATTTGTTCTTTTTTTCTGGTACATTGATGGAAACCTGCTCTGGGAGATTCCAGGGTAAGACAGACACCCATCACTGAAGTCTGGGGTAAATTGAATGACTGAGGAGTCTAGAAATGTCTTCAGACCTGTGTCTTTTTAGCTGCTCTTAGGATGTAATCAGATTATTTTTTTTTAATGTCTTTCTAATTTCATTTTGACTGAGTTGTAGTAAAAACAGTTTTAAAGCAGGAAGAAACCAAATTTGTTCATTATGTATCAACTTTCATTTTAAAGATATACTCATAGTTTAGAATAAGACTATAGATATCAAGGTACAAGATGCCTAAAGGACAGAGGTGGCTGATTTTTGGTCAGCTTGCCGGTGCTCACTTGTCACGGGCTTCTGGGCTGACACTAACAGATGTCAATCTCCCACAGAAGATTAGTGTGTGGGCCCAACGCTATCGAGGTGGAGATCCAGCCCATATGGAAGCTGCTGGTTAAACAGGTAACTAGACAATTTTCTTCTTTTTGAAAAACAGAATATGCTTCTTAATTTCTTGGCCTCAGGGGGATTGTAAATAACACTTACATCCCTCAGTGGGAATGCTATCTGTGTTTCGTGATGCTGCTTCTTGACACTAACCTATATTTTTTTCTGTTTACTAAGGCTTCCTTTCAGTTTTATTTAAGCTCAGCAAACACGCAAACACACAAACACACACACATCAGGATTTATGACTGATCCTTTCCAACTGCCTCTTATTTATTGCTCTATCTGTTTATCTATCTATCTATCTATCTATCTATCTATCTATCTATCTATCTATCTATCTATCTATCATCTAGTGTTTGGGGACATAGTCGTGTGTGTGTGTGTGTGTGTGTGTGTGTGTGTGTGTGTGTGTGTGTAGGTCAGAGAACCACTCATAGGACTCAGTTCTTCCTTTCCACCAAGTTGGTCTCCAGGGGTCAAACTCAGGTGACCAGGATTGGTAGCAAGTGCTTTTACCTGCTAAACCATCTCATCAGCCCAACAACACTTAAGCTGAAATACACTTCTCAGTGGGAGTCAGATTCCTGTTTTGTAATATATTGTTCCTTTTGTCGTCTTTAGTTTCTGTTGTGATAGTATTGTGGCATCCTAATCTGCTCAGGGTACGACAACACAATCACATAGACTGGGTAGAAATCCAAGTTCAAGGGACACTTGGTGATTTTTGGATCAACAGTCTCTCCTGTGTCTTCTCATGAAGGATGCCTGATCTCTGCCTCTCAGGACCTATGTAACCGAAATTATCTCTCAAAGCCCCATCTCCCAGTACCACCACATTGGTGGTCAGTACTTCAACAAAGGAAGATGTTTGGAGAGGCCATAAGTATGCAGTCTAACCACAGAGGCACTTTATTACAGCTATGATCCCTAAGAGTTTGAAATTCAGTCCTTACACATTCTTTTACTATTTTCTGTCTCATTGAGTGTGACTTATTATTATTATTATTATTATTATTATTATTAATTTTAAATAGTATGGTGTGTTTTGACACTTAGTACTTTTGTGTAAGCCAACCTTCAGTGGGACAATTTCCCCCTTCCACTCTCTGAGCTTGCTGTCCCTCTCTGATGACTTTGTACCTGCCTTCATTTGGTCCCCAGTGTTTTATTGGATCAGAACCAGGTCCCTATTGGAGAGAACAAGTTTTACCCGTGGGCCCTTTGGTCTGTGAGGGGCTTGGTGCCAGTCATGGCTGTGCCATGGACCCTGTTCTGTCCCATTCCACCCTCTGCTGGCTATGTTTTCAGCCTCCACACTGGGGCAGGAAGCATACTGACACCTCTTCTTCTCTCCATAGCCCTGGTTTCAGTTCCAGTTCCTTCTCTCTCTCTCTCTCTCTCTCTCTCTCTCTCTCTCTCTCTCTCTCTCTCTCTCTCTCTCTCTCTCTTTTNTTGAGACAGGGTTTCTCTGTGGTTTTGGAGCCTGTCCTGGAACTAGCTCTTGTAGACCAGGCTGGTCTCGAACTCACAGAGATCTGCCTGCCTCTGCCTCCCAAGTGCTGGGATTAAAGGCGTGCGCCACCACCGCCCGGCAGTTCCTTGTCTCTTATGAGAGATTTTCTGTCCCTACTTCCTCTCTCAATGTGCCATCTACTTTTGATCCAGGCTGCCGCTCTCTGGCTCCACACAATGTCCCACAGTTTTAACCTGTTTAAAAATATGATCATGTGTATCTGTGTTATTAAAAATATGATCATGTGTATCTGTGTTATGCATGATGCGTGAAGTAGAAATGAGCATTTGGGAAACACAGGTCCATGTACCAAGGGCTGCATGTGTGGAGGTCAGAGGACAACTTTTAGTTCACTCTTTCCTTTCACCTTTACGTGAATTTCAGGGATAGAATTCAGGTCCCACAGGCTTGCACTGTCAAATGTCTTTATCCACTGAGCCATCTTGCTAGCAAGCATATTTTGAGTCTTTTTCTAACCCTTGAAAATGGTCAGTTTTTTTTTTTTTGAGAATGGCCATCTCTGTCTAATGTAAAATATCATCCACCATTGTTCTATTTCTGGAGCAAACAGCAGGCTGTTATCATTCAGCATTAGATCTTAGAGCTGTGCTTTATTCCCAGCCAAAGGGAGTGGGGGGCACAGCTTTCTCATGCGCCTATTTCCACCCCACATGCGCACAGCCTCCCCAGCTGTGGAAAGGCAGGCCATCTAATGCATTTGAAAACTGCGAAGTGTTTTTCAAAGTATTTTTCAAAGAACCTAAATCTGATCCTTTTCAAAAGGACTCTGGTATTTCTTAGCACACATCAGTCAGAACCTTAGCAAAATTAAAGGTGTGTCTGTGGGGGCGGGGTGTAAATTGCTTCACATTTAGTTTGCAAGGGGTTAGAATCAGGGGGTTAAATTAGTTATGCTGCTGCTGCTTCTTCCGAAGAAATATTTAAACAACTTTCCACTGCATTCCTATAAATCCAGAGTCATGTTATTATTAGTACATAATCTATAATTAGAGCATTTTATGCCAAGTGAACTCAAGAGCTATAATTTGTAAGTAAAGCAATTGAGATGGGGATAATACGAAACACCAAGAAACAAAAGCTTTTTAAATTTATAAATAATATCCAGAAGGCTTGAGAAACACTTAATGTGTAGCTTTATTAACTTATTAAGTAGCTATCAGTTCATTGTTAGAAGCAGAGTGGAACTTTATTCCGTGTGGGAGATAATTACAGAAAGCAGTATTTGGAGAGCGTACCCCCGATGTTAGCCAGTATTTCATCTAATTTATAAGGATGATAAAGAGCCCTTCCTCAGGAAGGGAATCCACTTCATCCTAGCGGGCGCTCTCATGTTTGCTGTCTCTGTGTGTTGTGGAAACTTACTTCAATTCCTCCCTAAGAGTTGCTCTTCCTGTTGGGATTGTTAGATTTATCTATTTAGGGGAACTGAGGCTGAGGTTGGGATTGTTAGATTTATCTATTTAGGGGAACTGAGGCTGAGGCTGGGATTGTTATATTTATCTATTTAGGGGTACTGAGGCTGATCCAGGGCTTGAGTATGCTAAACAGGTACTCTACAGCTGAGCTTCACCCCAGCGTTCTACTGTAAGCATTATAGGAACCCATAAAACCAAAGTGGGAAATATGGGGGATAAAAGAACAAAAGGTGCTATGGAGGCACCCATGCCTGCTGATCAGCTTTGGAGTTGGTGACATCATCCCAGACGATGTTTGCTAAATCTTTGAGAAAACCACTGAAAGGGAAAGTATGGCTTCAGGACCTCCAAGGCCAAGTTCTCAGCACAAAGGAGATTTATTTGCCCCAGAGGGACAAAGGGCAGAGATATGGGACAAAGACAGAGGTAGAGGACAGGGAGAAGAGAAAAGGGACAAGGAAGAAGGGAAAGGGCTATTTGTCCTGGAGGGACAAAGGACTGCCTCTGCTGAGAGCAGAGACAGACATGGTCCACAGGCAAATGGCTGTTTACAAAGGTAAAAAGGAAACCCTGTGTTAGAATGAGGTGTTTCATTTTAATTGGGCATGTTAATTAAGTAAGCCAAACAGGGCTTTTGATTGCTGGACTTTTGAATACTTTGATAGTTGGACATTGGTAGTCACTCTCAGAAGGAGGAAACAGCCAAATAAGGAAATAGACCTCCACAGCTATCTTTAAGAATTTAATTTAATTTTTTTTTTTTTAGGAAGGCAGAGGGAATGGGGAGAAGGGCAAGGCCTGACAGAGCCATGCTCACCATGCCTGAGCTGATAGGAGGCCCTTTAGCCACTGATGCTCAGGGTCCTTCTGAGCTCAAGGGGAAGAATCCGCTGACTCTACTGCCTCTAAAAGTATCTTACTACAGCCTGCAACAGAAAAAAATATGCTATCTTAAAATAGCCTGGGTAAAAGAAGAATCTCCCATTTTCATAGCACAATTAATCTAAGTCCGCAGCATGGGAGAACATAAAAGATAAACCTATGATTTTACAATGAGACTGAATTATGTTTTTCCTCCATTATGGTGCTGTGTGACTCTATTCCTGGGCAGACATGAGCAAAACCTACTCAACTCAAACAGCAAGCTGACAACAGGCCAAACTACTTACAGCACTGATGTCCAACTTGGTGAACCAATTAGTTTGGTTCTTACAAAAACATGGGTGAGGGATTACTTATTAGTGCATAAAAACTTCAAAGGGAGATGCGCCAACAAAAGTTCATCCAAAGATGAATGACATCTCATAAAATCTAGAAACCTGGAGTGAACTGCAGAACATGCAGGCAACTCAATGGGTTAGAATTGTCTTGTCCTAGTGCCTCGGGGGGCTTGGACCTTATCAAGGTACTGTGGCTGATCTGGGTTCCCTCCAAGCAGGTTGGTTTATCAAGTGATTGCTAAGCAGCTCAGTTTATTTTCATCAATCTTCAGGGCTTATAAATTCTTGAGGAAGGAGAGGTCTGGTGAATCCAGTCAGTTTCAAGAACTTCCTGAAGCTATCCTAATTGTTTCCGTCCGGTCTTAAGGACACCTTTCTGTCAAATGGGGTATTTCCACCCCCCATCCACCCAAGAACATCCTGTTGGTTCACTTTCTTGGAAAGATCCTCTCCTAAAACACCTGTTGTTTCACTTTTCCATTTACACCTTGTGTCTCCCTCCCAAATGGAGGGTTTTAACCTGGAGACTGCTGCACGGCATATGCATAAATGGCAAATTGCTAGATTTCGTTACTGGCGAAGTATGTTTTAGGAAATAAGAAGAGGGAATGTTTTAGCATGACTCTGAGTATTTAGAGTAACTTCTACCATATTGCTTTCTATGCGCTTGCCATTGCATTTGCTTGAGTTCTAAGGGAATTCTTAAATAGAAGAGGTCCTCATATGTTGTTAAAATGAAAGGACATTCTATAAAGTAATGATATACTTCTGATCGCTACCACATAAATGACTCCTGTGCTATTTTTATACCTGCAGGTTTTAAATCCATTCTATGTGTTCCAAGCCTTCACCCTTACTCTGTGGCTGTCTCAGGGTTACATAGAATACTCGGTGGCCATCATCATTTTGACCGTTATCTCTATTGTCTTAAGCGTGTATGACTTGAGACAGGTAAGCGTTGAAATCATGGTTGGATTCCATTTGTATTTACCTTCTAGCTAAACAAACAAACAAAAAGCCTATAGAATTTGCCCCTGGAGCATGGAGAAGGTCTGTCGAATACAAGTCATAAGGTAGCATTAGCAAATCTTACTATGGGGATACTTGGGGGACAGGGCATTGGGAGTATCAAGAAGATTCAAAAGTCTTTGCAAAGTCTGATCATCAGCTGGGGGCTTAACTGGACGGACTGTATTTAGGACTCTGAGGTTGTGTGTGATCAGGTGTGAAGAATGCTGCATGGACTGATGGCAGTCTTACTGCCAAGGTGGAGGGGGCAGTGACCCAACACTCACATTAACCAAGACACAAGATACGATTTCATATTTCTTTTTAGTATGACAACCAGAAGTCAGGCTGCTAGTTGTGAGGATAGGCATACTTGTAATTGAAATAGATGTTGCAGTGTAATTTTGTCAAAATGAAATAATTCTTCCTATCAGCAACAAGCAAGATCATTGATTTCTCCAGATCCTCACCTGCACTGTGTGATAGATACTGGCATGCGAAGTCTTCATGCACTAAGTGTTTAGTGTTTTAAAGTACACTCACTGATTGCTAGTGAAGGAAGGCGTATTTTATCTATCTGAGCATTCCATGTTTCTTTTATATTCAAAGGCCTCTCATACCCACCACACACACCTATGGAAAACTTTCACTTTTAGCTGATCTTTCCTACTCTATTTTGCCTTTTTCATACACTAACGATTATACAGAGGCAAACGTATTTCTCTTTTCTGTCTCGGTTTCTGGTTTCTTGATCTGCACATCTGTTGCATCACAAAACGTGTCCTGGGGAGATGCAACGCCCACATCTACTCACCCCAGACAGGGATCCTACAAGAGACCAAAGAATGGCTACCACCGAAGTCCAACTTGTGTTGGGGTTTCTTACAGGATTATGGGTGAGGAGTTACTTACAGAATCAGCAATTACTTAAAAGCAGCTGTATCATCAAGGTCCACTCTAGCATGGGTGACAGCTCACAAGGCTGCAAACATGAAGCACCATGCACAGCCCACAGGCAGCTCCAAAGGTTGGGCACTGCCCTTTGCTAGTGACTGCATCTAAACCTCTTCCAGGCAGCTCTTCCAAGCAACTGGTTTGGTCTCAGGGTCTTTTGCAGTTTAGCTTCCCTCTGTCTGAGACTTAACTGTGACAGATGGGGCCTAGTGAATCTGATCAGTTTCAGGGACTTCCTGAAATTATTTTTGTTTGCCTTCCTGCGTAAGGAACTTCCCTGGAAAAGGGAAAGTTTTAATCTTAGATGGAACTGTTGCACAAGAATATATAAAGTTAGGCATTTTTTAATTTATTTTTTGGTATTTTAAACTGTTTATCGAAATTAAACATTTGGTGCTGGACAGATGGTTTAGTGACTAAGAGTGGTGATTACGCTGGCAGAGGACCCAGAAACCACTGGTGGTTTACAACCATCTGTCACTCCAGTTCAGGGAATCTGATGCCCTCTTTTGGCCCCCGGGAGCATGAGGTTACAAGTGGTATGCGTGCGTGCGTGTGCACACGTGCACACACACACACACACACAAATACATGTGGGCAAAGCTATACACATAAAAATTAAATTAAAAAAATTAAAAAATTAAAATTCACGTTTTCTTAACAGAATCCCTAATTTACTTTGCCTTAACACAGTTAACCACATGGGAACATGAGTTTTAATGGCAGCGCGACAAAGGGTTTCAGAAGAATAGGAATTAGAAGGCAAACACTAATCTTCTTAGCAGCTGGTATTCCTTTACAAAACTTAACTGACCTAACTTGTCTAACGCCTTGTGAAGCCACACCAAGTGAGCCTATTTCCTTCATAGCTTCAGCCCTGAGCCTTCAACCATTAATACCATTTATGATTTCATAATTCACAATAGGTCCCTATATCCATCATATACGTATGTTGGGCGCAGTGTTTATAGAAGGAGACACATACCATAGAATAGTTTCCTCCCACCTGAGAGGAGCTTGCTTATCTCCGCATGGGAAACAGTGGCCAGGTTTCCTGGCTCCCAGTGTGCTACATGCTATTGCACTGAGTGCATTTTCATAACCTGACCTGTGGACTTTGAGGTAACAGTAAGATCTGGAGGAATAGAGCCTAGCAGGAAGGAATATCTAAGTCATTGTGCTGAATTCAACGTTTCTCTGAATTGAAGCTAAGAAGGATAATCTCCCTGCCTGATTACTCTACCCCAAATTATGCCACTTAGAGAAAGCTTACATTACCATGGCTAAGAAACACCTGAGCTGTAGTCCCTTGCTAAGAAGTTAGGAGAATCCAAGCCGGGGCTGAATGCAAACCCCAGACTGTGTTTACTTAGTGCACCTGCTAGCATAGGACTGAGGGTATCACTGTACCCCCTCTTCCCTGGCTCTGCCTTCAACCTTGACCTAGCAGGGCCCTGGGGCACCTGAGTTAATGCACCACTTCCAATATCTCTGGAGAAAATCCAGCCACAGCAAACACAAAGATATCCGGCAGCAGATGTGGAATAATAACAGTATGCAAATGAGCTGTGGAAACTGATCCTGGTCCCCCTGAAGAGGGACTGTAGAAACCAGAGGGGGCCCAATGAAAATCAGGCAATGAGCTTTGCAGCCATGGCGAGCATCACAGAGCTTGCCTTCTCCTGGCTGGCTGGTTGTCATAGAAACCCATGCTTATAGTTTCCAAGTACATTAGCTCAAAGAGAATGCTTACATTAGCCTATCCCTGTGTTGTTGGAGATGTAGACCACTCCAGGTCTATGAAAGACACTTTCGCTGAGGGTCTACTACATGACAGAGTCTGGGGACAGAGAGGAATGCACGGCTCCTTTCCCACCCTGGGAATTGGGTGTCTCACCCAATTGGGAATTGGGAGGAAGGACAACAGGTAGCTGTAACAGAAGTTATCAGTACGCCAGCCGAGGTGTGCAGCCAGCAGCAGAGCTCTGCCTTCCTCCTGGATCTGGTCCTTGTCGGGGGAGGTCATATTTACACAGAGCTTCATGGGAAGGATTAGAAAGAGCTTGCTAGCGGCAAGCTGGGCTGAACATTCTAGGGAATAGCCCCAGCAGAGGCGTGGAAGCATGGCAGATTCCCCAGAACGCTAAATCTGATAAACAAATTCAGCTTCCCAGCACAATGAGGTTGGAGAATTACAGTCAAGCGCTATTAACTCCTACCTCCCCACTTCCAAATGGGCTGATTAGCATCCTCTCCAGCTGAAGTTATTATGGCATCGGCTCAGGGAGCTAGCTGAACAGAGAGAAACTGAAAGCAGTTTAGCAGGGAAGAAGAGCTCCGAAAGGAAATGGGAGCTATTTTAAGCGTGAAGAGAACACACTTAAGAATATGCTTTGATTCAGGTGAACCTCTCTGACTGTCACCCTCAATGCTTCATAAGTGCATGATGGTGGCAAAGTACTTGAACATTTTCCACCCCAGGCCTTTGCCTCTGTATTTCTATGTATGGTAGAGATAGCATTTTTGTTTATTTTTGTGTATATCTAGCTTTTCTAAAGGCTCTTCCACAGTCGTTAGTATGTACCAGCGATTCGATACTATGAGTGGTTATATACATATTGATTTGAGTCTTTTACAATATCTTATGGATTTCTTCGATGAAGCCTCGCAGGCTTGGAATAAGTCCCTGGCATGTAAAACACACCAGCAGAACACCACTTGAAGGCTTGGAGGTAACTTAAGGCTATTACCAGCTGTTTACCGGAGAAGCTACTAGCGTCTCGGGGGACATTTAACATACATTGGACATGGCTGGCTGCTGCAGTAAGCCATGCCTCCAACTCAAGAATTGTGACCCAATCCAGGGTCCCTCACACAGAACCTTGGCTGACTCTCTCAGCTGTCTGTGTAAGGCCGGGTATAAATGAATGCACCCGACAGCTAAGACCCAGGTAGTCACTTTATGGTGACGAATATGTAACTAATAGCTGTAACACTTCTTCCGCACTGTTGACCCAAATGAGTGAAATCTGGTTTTTCATGTGGAGCTAAAGTAAATACTCTTCTTTCTCCTATGGAAATCTTAGTCTTGAATTCATTATATTCTCTCTGGGGACAGGCACAGGGCTGTGCATGGTGCCTATCAGTCTGGAAAGATTTGTAACATTCAAAGTCGTTAACAGAACAGATCAAAGTAGCTTAACTGTAAAAGAGAAAAGTGTTCTGTTCGGCTTAGTTTAGGCTGAATTGGAATAGCAACATCAGGAGCCAGACTTGCTTCATCTTCGCGACATCCAGTTCTCTGACACCATTGGGAAAGCAGCAGATCCTTGCCCAGCGGTTGGTTCCTCCCCTTTTGCTGGTGCTCCCTTTCTCGTGCTGATGTCACACCGTGTCCGTATAAAAAGTGTTTGAACCAAGTACCCTCTTGCCTCTGCCATCCTGTCCCCCGTTATCCTAGGGACTGCTGCTACCTCTCCAGAGTTCCTTCCATTTCCTCTACCTTTTACAGTCATATCTCAATAAGTTATACCTCAGCAAGGTTTTCCAGGTTCTGTCTCACTGCAGTTTTTCCAGCAGCTTAGTCCTTCGCAGTCGCTAGCACTCATGTACCCTCAGCATAGTGACATGACACATAGGGTTCGTGTGAGATTTAATTAACTGAAAACTCAAAATACCACTCCAAAGGCTTACATTATCATCTCTCTTTTCAGGTGAGCAAAATGGGGTTAGACAGACTCCCTGACTCATTCATGCTAGCCTCAGGATTCCAAATCTAGAGACATGACTCTGGTCTGTCAGCTCACCCAGTGTGAGCAAGCGTGAACAGGGTCTGCTCTTCCCAGTGGACAGTCGTTTACACAGCAAAATCAGACACTCTCATAATTTGGAAATGCTTGTTTCTTCACCTTGGTTCCTCTCCCTGGGTCCTGGGCTCCATAGAAGTGTATCATTTTTACCCCCTTGGAGTAAAGTTATGTTAAATGAGTCTGGAGAATTGTTCCTAAAATCATGTCAAGAGGCTGGGAGTGGGAGAAGGGGAGCTAAAGCTTCAAAAGCCAAAGTAGAAATTGGGTGTGGTGGACAATATGTGCAACCCCAGCATTCAGAGGCCAAGAAAGACGTATAGATTGTTTTGAGTTCAAAACCATCCTGGGCTACATAGTGAGTACCAGGCCAGCCTAGGCTACATAGCAAAATCCTGTCTCAAAGATCAAAAAGAGTAGATCAAGTGGAAGCTGAGTCGTTTGCCCAGGTCGTTTGTCTTCGCTGTACGTAGGTGGTTGTCGGGGATACGGGCTATCTGCTGGTAAAGCCTTGTCTTTCTGTTGGCAGCAATCCGTGAAGCTACACGACCTTGTGGAGGATCACAACAAAGTCCAGGTCATCATCACCGTAAAGGGCAAAGGTGAGGGGCTCAGGCTACCGTTTCGGAACAGTCTTATAGCCTCTACAGTCTTAGGCAGGCTGTTGGTCCTCACTATCAAGGACAGAACTTCTCTCTGACTGAACCCGGGATGGCAAGCATGATGAGATGAATGAGACATCTAACTCATAAGATGGCAGGAGGCTAAGACCTCAAATACCACCTAATATCTGCAGAACCCCGAGGGACTGACTGCCTTGTTCAGCTTGGAGCCCCAGGCCTGGCTTGCCTCGCCTCCTTCCAAAGTTTGGCTAGACGACTCCTACACATCATCTTCTTCATGGACTTCAGTCTCCAATTCTCTGTCCTCCGTATTTTAGACAATTGAATATTCATGTGAAAACTAAAGGCTCCTTTATCATGTTCAGCTTGCTGTATCTCAAAGACCTTGCATCCCACTTTCCAAGTTGTCATCTGGAGTGTAGGCTTGGATGAAGCCTTTTGATGTGGACTGTCTGGACTCTTGGCATTGGCTCTGAGTTTAGCTTGGGGTAGGGTAGCCACGGTTATGTGTAAGGAATAGAGAATTGCAGTGAGAGCAGCAGAAGGTCTCTGGAAGGTTTACATGTAGCCCCAAAGCTACCCACAGAGTCCCAGTGCCCAGACAGAGCAAGTAGCAGCCAGAGGGCATCTCCCGTTTGACTGAAGCTCTGAAGAATTTACTTGGCACAGAGTCTCGTTGGGTTCCAAACAGGAACTTGTTTTTTCATCCATTTCTAGATCCCAAGCAACAATTTCCCAATCTAATTCCCTGGTGATTTTCAGTGGAGCAGAAAGGGGCCCCAGGCAGGTGAACAGGTGGTGTAGGTTCTATCCAACAGGAAAATAAGCAAATAAGAGTTCTTAGTTATTTTAATTCTTAAGGAAAACAGAAGGCCAAGCCAGTCATGGACCTTTTGCTGTCACCTAGGTCTGCAGGAGCTGGAGTCCCGTCTCCTGGTTCCAGGAGATATTCTCATTCTTCCAGGGAAAATCTCACTACCCTGTGATGCTGTCCTGATCGATGGAAGTTGTGTGGTGAATGAAGGGATGCTCACAGGTAGGCTGCCATCACCCATCAACCTCTTCCTCACCCAACAGCTAGCCCAAATGTTAGCAAATCAGATCAACTGTTCCTGTTTGCCTGGGACCAAGCCCTACACTAGGATATGAAATAAGTAAAGGAAATCTGTGTTGCCCTTTTATTCAAACAAAGACACAGAACACACAAGCAGTGTTGGTTAACAATAGGACTAAGCCACAAAACAGAAACCTAGAGGACACATTTTTCTAACCTGTGGGAATTTTTTTTTTTTTTTTTTTGCTGGTGGTGGCCTGAAGGAGCGAGTGGAAGGAGGTGTGGGCACGAAAGCAGGTGGAAATGGAGTCTCATTGTAAATCTAAGAATATTTCTGTCTGCATGGAAACAAAGCACAGCCTAAAAGACCATCAGGTCCCAGGCAGAGGAGGGAGGAGAGATCTGCCTAGCCCTGTGCTCTACAGGTGGAAAGTGCTTAGAGCTGGGTAAGCTCCCAGGGAATTTCCAGCGAGCCTTAGCACAGTCAACAGCCCGCTGCTCTGCTCCTCAGTCTCACAGCCCCAGTGGATCTCACATCGCGATTCAGAGGGCTGGAGTGTTCACCTACAGGTTTTGAAGGCTTCTTGTAATTGTGTGAATAGGAAGATGCTATTTATACGATTGCCCTTTAGTTTAGGAAATCCTGCAGCACAGTGCATTTTAGCCAGAGACTATTTGGAAACCCACAGCTAAAAGCTATTTGTCCTTTGTGCTGATAGATTGTTAAACTTTCCTGTTTCCATCTGGTACAAAGATGGGAAGAAGTTCACACAAACCTTGAACATGACCCGAGGGCAACAGAAACCCGTTGTCTGCTCCTTGCGTGCTCAACATCGGCAGATCTTAACATTTATGAACGGCTCTACTTAATTTTAAACGGGCACATGACGTGGTAAACCTAGATATGTTGGGTATAATTACAAACTATCTCTAATACATTGAAATCAACCTGCCTTGTGATGGTGGTAATGAATGTTGCCATAGTATCCAGTGTGCAGACCTTGAGCTAAGAAAGATGTTGGCTGGCCTCTACCCTACGTGTTCCCTCAGCCTGAGTGTGCCTGTGTTCTGAACGCTTCTCTCACTGGGTAACAGAGAACATGACATGGGGACATCAGAGGCAGGAAATACAGCACGGCTCAGGCCTTCCATCTGTCCCTTATCCTTTCCTGATCCACAGGATTTGTCCCGAGTCTCGGAAAAAGCCATAATGCACCAGAGAATTAAAACTGATCTAAAATGACCTTGAATGACAGCGGGCTTTTCCCAAGCTCACTTATGGCGAAAGTGAAGTCACCAGCACCTATATCTACATATCCTGAGTGCGGAAAAATAAAATAAAATGATCCATTTCAGAGCCAGACTCAGTGAAATAGAAATATATATGAAACTAACTGTATGTATCTTGTTAACTTCTTAGAAAACATGTAAATCCCAGCAAGCCCTAGTATATTTCATGTAGGAAATGGACCCCACTGGCACACATACCGTGAAAAGCGTCCAGACAGAGCCACCATGTTAGAATCAGATTCCTGGCTGATATATGGTCACGTATCCACAATCGCAGCTCTGATACATCTACTTTCCATTTTGCAAAGTAACTCTTTGCAGATAGAGAAGTTTTATTTATGTAGAAATAATATGCAAATACTCTTAGTATCCTATAGTAACATATTTTATAAATAGCATTTATATCTCACTTCATCATGCTGTTGGCTTGGTGTTTATTTTGATACAAGTCAGTGATCTTGGCTCAGTTACTCTTGACTTCATTGTAGCTACTCAAGTCCTACAAAACAGCAGGATGGGATGAAAGCTAGATCCAGGTCTTTTTGTGGTTGTAGTTTCCCCACATCTGGAAGGCTGAATGAGGTCTGCCTGACACCCAGCTTCTATGGTCTTATTGGGGGTTCTCATAGCCTCCTAAGGTGCAGGTTCCTTTTCTTAGGGACACATGGTGCATAAGTCCTCTTTGGATCCCCTTCCAATCTTTCAGGACTACAACTTTAGGTAAAAATGCAGGAGAGGAAATGCATGGGGTAGGAGAAGGGCTTTCTTACTCTCTAGATGTCCCTAGTGTCTGTGATTGAGCTTAGACATGGTTTTCAGGGCACAGAAGCCAGTATCCAACTTCCCTGTCTCCCTTGCCTCCTTCTCTGAGGAAATGGCCTCCTTCAGGTCCTTGTTTTCCCCTAAGGGGGAAGAGGCAAGATACAAAGGAGCATATGACGAGGGAGAAGCCATTAATATTTACCATTTTCTTAGTTTTAGTGTGGGATGTTTCTTTGTTTGTTTTCGTTTTCACTTTTTGAGATAGGGATTCTCTGTGTAGCTTTGGAGCCTGTCCTGGAACTTGCTCTGTAAACCAGGCTGGCCCCAGACTCAGAGATCCGCCTGCCTCTGCCTCCTGAGGGCTGGGATTAAAGGTGTGTGCCCCCACTGTCCGGCTCGTGTGTGCTGATTTCTATCAACATTTTGCACAGTGTTTCACTTACTCTACAGTCTTTTAGATGGGTGAATACGAGGCCAGGAGAGGAGTAATCGTTTCCCAGTATTCACACTTAAGAAAAGCGGTGCCTCTGAGATCTGGGTGCATTTGCCGGACTGTTCATTCCCTGATTTCCCCAGCTATGAGCAGAAAATCTACCGGGGCTACAACCATGAGCAGGGCCAGGAATACTTTTGGAGCAAATGGGAATCATAAAAGTCAGAAATAACACACATTCCTAACAACTGCTTCGTGAAGAACGGCACCCAGCCAGCGCATCGCCTCCCCAGAGCCCATGCTTCTAGCCAGCGCTAGATTCTTCTGGGGAAGCTCATGGGAGAGAGCACAGCCTTCTTCCTTCTTCCTGTTCATGAAAGAACTGATTGAATTGGAGCCTAAGTTTAGGATGGATGCAGTCACCTGAGATGGACACACAGGGGTTTTCCTCTGCGGTCTTTCTGAGTTGATATTTTGCCACACACACTTGTTAGCAACGGGTAGATCATACCTCTTCTGAGGCTCTTTCTTTCATTTTTTTATTCTTTTCTTCTCACCCCCCATCTATCTTGCTGATGTATCTTTTTACTTGACACAAGCTCTGGAATGCTCACGATGTGCCAGGCACTGTGTTGGGATCAGCGAGATAAAGGAGAACACTCCACTGACACATCATTTTCCATCAAATGGTCCCAGGGCTGCAATGAACAGGAGCATGGCATCTCAAGCATTGTCAGCATGAAGTAGCATCCAGCTCCGTGGGGACATGGGAGAATCTCTGTTTGACAGATGCTGAGGACTCCAGGTCCCTTGCACCAACTCTATAATTGGGAGTACAAAATCAAAGCACTTTCTCCTGAAACATAAACCCCCTTGCACCCTAATCGTTTGCAGGTGAATCTATCTCTTTTTGGACTCCACCAGAAAAGCCAAGGCTTGAGAGTCTTAATAATATAGGAGCAATATTAATTCTGTGTAAATTTACCTGCCTGAAGTATCATTTCCATAACATTATCTCCAGGTGACTATATTTGATCAGCGCCTGTCTGATTCCAATTTCCCTAGGGCATATAAAGGAAAACTAGTTGCTAGTATCATATTAGGCAAAGCAATAATCTGGCTTAATCTTTCTTGTCACAAAGCAATCTGTAAGTACCTATGTATTACAGAGGCTGACTTCCAAAACAATGTGGTACAATTATTTGAAGACTTGCCAAAGGTTCTGTCTCTTCTACAGAGCCATTTTGGATGCAACTGATAATTCTACAGAGTGGAGGGGGCATCATCACCCTTTAAAGAAAATGGAGCAAGGATAGTGCTCAGCTAAGGGATTTGTTTAAGAATATGCAAGTCCGGAAATCTCAAGGTCCAAATCAGGAGCAGAAGGAGAGAGAGCACAAGCAAGGAACTCAGGACCACGAGGGGTGCACCCACACACTGAATCAATGGGGATGTTCTATCGGGAACTCACCAAGGCCAGCTGGCCTGGGTCTGAAAAAGCCTGGGTTAAAACCGGTCTCGCTGAACATAGCGGACAAGGAGGACTACTGAGACCTCAAGAACAATGGCAATGGGTTTTTGATTCTACTGGACCTATTCGTTTCGTGGGAGCCTAGGCAGTTTCATGGATGCTCACCTTACTAGACCTGGATGGAGGTGGGTGGTCCTTGGACTTCCCACAGGGCAGGGAACCCTGATTGCTCTTTGGGCTGACGAGGGAGGGGGACTTGATTGGGGGAGGGAGAGGGAAAGGGGAGGCGGCGGTGGGGAAGAGACAGAAATCTTTAATAAATAAATAAATTTAAAAAAATAAAAAAAAGAATATGCAAGTCCGCAATAAAATGTTAGAGTTTCTCATGCCTTACTGTGTAAACATTGTCTTTGCTAGGAAAGCTAGCTTTGAAAAAACAGTAATAGAAAAACCCAAGTATTCCTTCTATTTGACTCAGATGTACACGTAGCAGAAAACACATTTTAAAACCTATTATATGCTGTAGAGGAAAATGAGGAGAAAAAAAAGAAAATGAGGAGTATAGAAAGTTCTTTATACCAAAATTCTTGCCCTCATAGAGAGAAATGTAAATATAATCAATATAACACCAATTTTAAATTAGAAAGATAACGTAATTATTTTGCTAATCAAACATTTAACAAGAGACTGGTTAAATTTTAAATCTGGGATCTAGGAAGTTATCCACAATTTTTTTTTTAACTGTGAAATGAAGTTTTACCTTGCATCCTTTGAACTTCCAACATTCTGTCCTACAGAATGTCACCTTGCTTGAGAAGGGGACAGAAACTGTGACAGCCAAGGCCAGGAAGTGCCTAGAGGTTGACTGCAAGGTCAAAAAGGGCCCTGCTCAGCTGCAGCTTATATGGGGATAAGTCCAGGGGTCCACTGGGACTCTGGGGCTCTGGGAATGGGAAAAGGGAGTCTGGGGTTTGTTTTGCAATGGAAAGGAGGAAGAGGTGGCTTTGTTAGGAGTCACCTGGAAAATGTGTGGAAGGATCGTCATTTTCCAGCTTGAGACCGGGAGCTTTGTGAGGACCAGGTTTCTGTGTAGTGTTTATCATTATATTCCCAGTTCTTTGCAGAATAAGCACTTTGATTTCTGGCACAGAAAGCACTTTAAGGTATTTGTAGAATAAAAGGGGGAAGTGTGTGTTTGTGTGTGTGTGTGTGTGTGTGTGTGTGTGTGTGTGTATAAATGATCAGATGGAAAGCGAATGGAAACAAGTGCACACATGTTTCCAGTTTCCGGAACAATGTCGGGTGATGGATGCTAGGGACATGGCTGGGTGATAATTTAACTGCTCGTTAAATCATGGCATCAAAGCACACATTCCATGTAGAGGAGTACAAAGCAGAGTTTAAGAAAATATTTTTACTAGAAGTAAGCCTACCACTGCATGAAACACAGGCATCATGGGATGAGTTCTAATATGGGTTTGGTTATGGTTATACAGTTCCTTGGAACTGGCCCGCATCTGTTCTGAATAACTAACCTGAGCTTACACAGAATCAACAAAATGCAATCTTCTTTAGGAGAAAGCATACCTGTTACAAAGACGCCATTGCCTCAGACGGAGAACACCATGCCCTGGAAAACCCACAGCTTAGAGGATTACCGGAAACACGTACTTTTCTGTGGAACGGAAGTGATCCAGGTCAAGCCATCTGGGCAGGGACCTGTTAGAGCCGTTGTTCTGCAGACAGGTGAGTGGATTCAACTTTTGTAAACTTAAGTTGTGCTCGAGGTAGGGAGAATTGAAGGTAGGAAATTTCGCTTAGGATTTTGGAGTTTGCCTTGTTCTGGTAATAGTAGCCACATGCTTTTCTAGCCAGACCCTTAGGATTCTAAGTGGGCATCATCTTAAATTGAATGTTCATTGTTAAACCCTTATTTGTGTTGAGTGACACGCATAGATATTTTATATATATATATATAAATATATAAAATAAATGTCCTTCAAGGCTTGTAGGCTTCTCCTTTTTTTCTCAATGCTTCCTCTTAAGGTTTCTCTGTAAACCAACGTCAGCCACAACTCAGAAGGATTTTTCATGTCCAAACATTGCTTGCTGGATACTTTTTTTTTCTTTTCCTTAGAAATATTTTATGTTGATATGTTTTTTTAATTTATTTATTTCTTTATTAATTAAAGATTTCTGTCTCTTCCCCACCACCGCCTCCCCTTTCCCTCCCCCTCCCCCAATCAAGTCCCCCTCCCTCGTCAGCCCAAAGAGCAATCAGGGTTCCCTGCCCTGTGGGAAGTCCAAGGACCACCCACCTCCATCCAGGTCTAGTAAGGTGAGCATCCAACTGCCTAGGCTCCAAAGAAAAACATATAGGCATCCTCCTGAATATTAACCTTCATCAGGCGATGAAAGGAGACAGAGACAGAGACCCACATTGGAGCACCAGACTGAAATCTCAAGGTCCAAATCAGGAGCACCAGGAGAGAGAGCACGAGCAAGGAACTCAGGACCGCGAGGGGGCAACCACACACTGAGACAATGGGGATGTCCTATTGGGAACTCACCAAGGCCAGATGGCCTGGGTCTGAAAAAGCCGGGGTTAAAACCGGTCTCGCTGAACATAGTGGACAATGAGGACTACTGAGACCCCAAGAACAATGGCAATGGGTTTTTGATCCTACTGCACCTATTGGTTTTGTGGGAGCCTAGGCAGTTTGGATGCTCACCTTACTAGACCTGGATGGAGGTGGTGGTCCTTGGACTTCCCACAGGGCAGGGAACCCTGATTGCTCTTTGGGCTGACGAGGGAGGGGGACTTGATTGGGGGAGGGGGAGGGAAAGGGGAGGCGGCAGTGGGGAAGAGACAGAAATCTTTAATTAATTAATAAAGAAATAAATAAATTAAAAAATAAAAAGAAAGAAGAAAATTTAAAAAAAGATCCAAAAATAAAATAAAATATGGCTTCTATGTTAAAATAAGTTTTGAGATCCCTCAATCAGGTGTCTAAACAGAAACTAAAGGTTAGATTCCTATAAAGCAATGATATTTCCACTTTAGCAAGATGCTGAATTAAGAGACCATATCTTTCTATGAGTGCTTCTAAGTGCTTAAATGGCAAGAAATAGAGATAAGGCACACTCTATGTGAGTGTGTGTGTGTGTGTACATATGCATACATACAATAGCTGACCCATATTTAAAATATAGTCAAGTCAATCCATTTAGTCAATAAGTCAGACAGAAGTAAGCATATACTGAATGTTACGTAAGTTAACAAATTAGCGCTTGTTCCTTTAGGGAAGGTTATGCTATGATATAAGAGACAGACAGATGTACTTGCAGTAACTCCCCGTTAACTAAACTGTGGAGTAGTGAGAGAAGCCATATGGTCATGTATTGCAGGGAATAAATTACTTCTGGTTCAAGCATGGACACAGAATTCAGGAAACACTTTTCCGACAAGGCAGCATCTGATCAGGAAGCCAAGCCTGAAAGGGCGAGGGAGCGTTTGGACAATTGTCTGAGAACTAGAAAAGACGGGCATGGAATAAAAAGAACGAGGGTCTTCTGGGACCATTGAATAGTGAAGTTAGTCTATCGAGATAGAAACAGATGATGTGGAAGGGACTTTCAGTACTGTGCCTAGAACTTTGAGCTTTGGTCCAGGGAAGCCAGTGCCTTAGGGGTTTTTGGAGCACAAGGGAGTCATGATGAGAAGCCTGTGCAGTTGCATTTTAAAGAAATGACTTGCCTTCTGCCTTCTGCTTCTTTACCTGCTCAGTTCTTTCCTTACTTGTATCTGTTTTCAGCACATACCTGCTTTAAAGGCTTCTCTGAGCATCTCATTTTCTCTGGGTCACAATTTTCAACTCGCAAGTCTGGTTTTCCTTAGCTCTGCAGATGGGTGGATGGTTGTACTGTGGGGGCCACTGAAACACTGACTCCCAGGACAAGAGGAAGTAAACAGGATTGAGTGAATGGAACAGATTGCTCGCTGTGATTGTTGACAAGGAAGGCAAACACACTAATAGGTCAGAGCAATGCCGTTTCCATATCTGTCAGACCCCAGTGGCACAGCCACTCTGGGAACCCAGTGACACAGCAACCCTCAGACCCCAGTGACACAGCCGCTGTCGGGCTCTGGTGGCACAGCCACTGTCAGATTCCAGTGGCACAGCCATGTAAGTGTGGAAAGAAGCAGAGACTTGATCCCTCTGTGGTTATCTTCCTAGGTTATAATACAGCAAAAGGGGACTTGGTGAGATCCATCCTCTATCCGCGACCTCTGAACTTCAAACTGTACAACGAAGCCTTTAAGTTCATGGTGTTCCTGGCCTGTATTGGTGTTGTGGGATTTTTCTATGCCCTGGGTGTCTATATGTACCATGAAGTAAGTACTGCGACTAAATCTTGTCAATCATAGTTTTCTGAGACCTGGACCTAACTCCAGAGGATTAAATAAGATTGATTCTAGCTCCCATAATTCTGGGAGTCTGTGCTGCTGTCCAAAAGAACTTTCTTAGATTGTAGAAATGTTCTTTGCCTATCTCTCCAGAATGAAAAGAAGTGGCCAGAAATACAGCTAGCCCAATGCTAGAGTGCATGACCCACATATACAAGGCCCTGCCTGGGTTTAATACACACACACACACACACACACACACACACACACACACACACACACTGTTGTGCAGTTCATTGGCTGCCTTACCCTTTGGTTTTTAACGAGGGGTTGCTCCAGCGGTGACATAGACAATATGCAACCCAAAGAGCTCTATAGGAAATACATGTTTTCAGCACCCATTCAAACAGGTAAGAAAAATGTGCTAATCAGGTCAGGGGGCAGGAAGAGCACAGTAATTAAAATGAACAAAAACACAGAAATACGTGAGCACCTTCTAGAACTGACAAGCAATTAAGGGAGATGCCTAGCAGGGTAGAAAGAGGTCACAATGATGGGGATCTTGAATGGCACCTCCAGTTTTAGCATTTTCCATGCAGTTTGGAAAGTGGTGTCCCAAAATAACCCCCAGACATGACAGAAATGGCTTACTCGTGCTTTCTGTTTGGTACCTGAGGCAGACTTAAACATCTGCTTTTCCTTTTCAGAGATGATGATACCTAGTGGGATCCCTACTTCCCTTTAAGCCACAGGGTACCAAGTTCATGTGGGTGCTCTATAGGGTACCAAGTTCATGTGGATCCTCTATAGGGTACCAAGTTCATGTGGATGCTCTATAGGGTACCAGGTTCATGTGTGTGCTTCTCTTGACTGGTAGCCATGGAGGGAGATGTTGTCATTTTAACCTCTGTGGGTTTTCCTGGTCCTGAGACTTTACTGTTCGTTCATGTGGCCTCCAAGACGTGCTGGGATCCTATGGGCATGTCAAGGAAAAGAGAGAATTATGAGTTAAGCATGGGTGCGAAGCTGGGCATTGTCCAAACTGGCAGTACCAGCGAGTGCTGGGTGTTGGTGAGTGTGCGAGCAGCCAGGATATTGGTGGACAATGACATATCCAAAGATTTTCTAGTTTACGCTCATGCCAAAACCCTCTAAATAGTCATTTCAAACTGGCATAACGCTCCAGAGAGGGAGCTCTAAGGAGTCCAGGGCGTTTGTCACTGGTATGGAATCGGGGAGAAGTAGGCGGAGTACCAAGGCCATGAAGTCCAGAATGTGATGTAGTGTTCCAGTTTGACCTGGAGAGGAGAAGCACCAATCAGAAAAGTAAAACAAGCCTCGGCATAACCTAGGAATGAAGGTTTCCTGGACAGAGATCAACATGCAATCCACACCAAACCTGCAAGTTGGATGCCAGACCTTGTGGGTCAGAAACTTTGGCCCCGAGGCTGCCCCCAACTGCATAGATTCAGAAGGAGACAGGCTGGAGTCTGCAGGGTCACAAGTCCTCTGTGTGAGTAGCTGGAGAGAGTGGAGAAAGCAGCGGTTGCAGGAAACAACTAAATAATGCATTTGCTGCAGACACGTGGCAGCCATAGTGAGAGAAACTAACCTCGGCATTGGCTTCACCGGAGCTAAGCACACTCTGCCACACTGTGATCTTGGCAGCCTTGGTCCCAGGGTTTGTCAGGTCACCATTCCTTCTGTCTGTGTATCCAGTACTGCTTCTGCCCCAGACACTGAGCTGACCTTTGAACTTTCAGACAAGCAAGGATTCAAAAGTGAATGAGCTACAGCTCCTGTATGTAGGATATTTGCAGGCTGGTGAGGGAGAGAGAATTGAAAACTAATGTCAAGCTTTGGAGTGAACTATTTCAACCTAAGGCTGCTTGTGTGAGTGGGTGGGAGGGGGCATGTGAGCACCCAGGAGTTCAGAGGATGAACAGAGGAGATACTGATGGGTGTTCAGGTGGAGGGAAACTGAGTCAGGAAAGCTCACAGTGACTTCAAACAGGGGTCAAAAGGTCTCCTTTGGTGTATAGTAGGGACAGTATGTGCATGCGTTAGGAACAGCCAAGAGACACCCAGCCCCACTGAGAAAACCCCCAACTCACCGAGAATTCTCTGAGCCCAGATCCAGGGCCCCGGGTGTTACAGGAGGAAATTGGAAGAAAGGCACCGTCCTGCCCTGCTCTACCCTGTACGCACCCTTTTCTCTTCCCCAGGTTCCTCCGAGAGAAACCGCAACTATGGCCCTGATCCTCCTCACAGCCACTGTCCCGCCCGTGCTCCCAGCCGCCCTGACCATCGGCAATGTGTATGCCCAGAAGAGGCTGAAAAAGAAGAAGATCTTTTGTATCTCCCCTCAAAGAATCAACATGTGCGGCCAGATCAACCTCGTGTGCTTTGACAAAGTGGGTTCTGAGCTTTCCAGGTTGGGTTGGGCTTGACGGTTTTGATGCACGGTGGAGCTGTGAAGGACCTCGGAGAACATCTGTCCCAGGGCTCCCACTTCACGGCTGAGACACTGAGGCCAGAGGCAGTCACAGAGTGAGGCTGTGTGAGGTCACAGTCTAGAAAGCAAATTTGGTGCCTGGGGGAGGGCAGGTGGCATTGTGGCCAGAATCTCATCATGACTTCTTTTCCCCGGTAGAATTTAGTATTTTCTGTGCCTGTGTTTTGATTGGAAACAATCTCAAGCCCCGATAATTTCCCCTTCAGGCAAAATTGTGGGAAACATTCATGTTTTAGAAGTGCCCTCTCTGGGACTTATGTGAGCGATCCCTTTCACCTCCACCTACGGCTTCCTGGAAAGAAAAAAAGCAGGCGGAGCCAGTGTACACACCTCTCCTACTGCTCTGTCTCGCCTTCTTCCAGGGGTCAAGACTCTAGGTTAGGGAAGCGTCATGTCTGTCCTCAGGGGTCTGGAGAAGCGGCAGAAAGAGAATACATCCTGGGTGAGGGTGACAGCTACACTTGGGTATGGTCCAAGACCCTACAGTTCTCCCATGGGAACCAGGAATGACACCAGCATTAGCTCCCTGACATGCAGACTTTGTGAGCACCTTGGACAGAGTACAGTGCACCTTGGCTGGTCTTTCCCGGTTTAAGGTCATTTGTGTTGGAATAATGAATCAACATTTTGGCTATTTTTTTGCCAGTCCCCATCCTCAAGAGCCAATCTTGCACACAGTGCCTATAGAGTGTCATGGGTGGTCATTTTTCATTTGGGGGAACTTTAGCATCTAATCAAGGGTGCAGGGAATATGGGAGAGAGAAAACTGGTATACTCCAAGGTGTGTGCTTGATGGAGGTTTGAACAAACGTCAGCAGGAACTGATTGTCACTGGTGGGAGGCCCCCTTGGAGCTGCAGGATATGGAATGGCACAGATTTCAAGGAGCCCAAGGATGTAAAAGGCATCTACCATTTCAAGACAGGGCAAAAAGTTGGACCATCCAGCGAAATGGTGCTGGAAGGCCAATGTGGCAAGCTAAGTAGGGGGTCATGTCTTGAGGGAGAATGTGAGGCCTTGAAAAAAATAAGACAAGTTGGGCAGTGGTGGCACTTGCCTTTAACCCTAGCACTCGGGAGGCAGAGGCAGGCGGATCTCTGTGAGTTCGAAGCCAGCCTGGTCTATAAGAGCTAGTTCCATGACAGGCTCCAAATCCGCAAAGAAAACCTGTCTTTTTTTTTTTTTTTTTTTAAAAAAAAAAAAAGGACAAATGAAATTTTGTAGGATTTTTGTTTTGTTTTTTATTCTTTCTTTAGGAGCTTTATGAGGATGCTCTTAGTTACTTTTTTTTTTTTATCATTATAACCAAACACTTAAAAATCAGCAACTTAAGGGAGGAGAGATTCGCTTTGCTCCAAGGACAGTCTGTCATGGCAAGGAGAGCATGGCGGTGTTCACACACAACTGGGGCACCAGAGGAAGCAGAGAGCTAGACCGCAAGTGGAGGTGGGCTATAACCTTCAAGATCTATGCCCAGAGGTTCTACAGCATTCCAACACAGTGCCCCCAAATATTCAACCCATGAGCCTGTAGGGGAAAGTCAGCATTCACATCATAACAGAAGGGATGGAGGAGGGATGTGGGGGAGTGGGCTACCTGGGGCCAATGGAAAGCCTTCATGGTCCTACACCTGGAGAGGGAGGGGAGCCGCACAAGGACACCTGCTCCTCTCAGGTAGAAGCAGCACGTCTCTCAGATTATTGTAATTTCTCCCTCTCTTCCTTTTCCATTTGCTCAGTCGGCATCGTGTAGGAACCAGAGAGTTAGCTGAGCAGTTAGTTTGCCTTTGACTTGATGGTCAGATTCCAACTCATTGTCAGCTTTCTGATAGATTCTCTTCTCAAACACCCAACAGCCCATGAGTACCTAGACTACAGGAGGGTTGTACCAACCACGTCCCTGACATAGTCACCTGCCCCGAAGACTAATTTCCCCAGCGACTGTTATTTTACTTCTTGTGTGGCCCCTTTCTCTGCATCCTCATGCCATCATCAGCTAGATGGCCGGAGAGGCTGCTTCTCCACCCCCTCTACTGAATCCCACAAGGTGCTGAAGCCTTTTGTAGTGCTGGAACACCTGCTGGGGCGCGGCAGAATGAGAGCTCTAACCCTGAGTTCAAAACTAAGTGTCTACATTGCTATTTCATGCAGAAGCTTGAACTATAATTATCTTTCAATCTTTTTAAATTATAAAACTCCATCAACATGATGCTTCAGTTGACTACCCCACAATTAACTACAATTAACTTCCAAATAGTGTTGTATCACTGGGCTTCTGACTGTATTCTCTCTCTCCTCCTCGTCCTCCTCCTCCTCCTCCTCCTCCTCCTCCTCCTCCTCCTCCTCCTCCTCCTTTCCTTTCCTTCCTTCTTTCTTTTTTGAGACATGGTTTTTAAGCATAGCCCTGGCTGTCCTTGAACTCTCTCTTTCTCTCTCTCTCCCCCCTCTCTCTTTTTCTCTCTCTACTTGTTATATGCTCTGTAAGACAGATTCTCTATACAATTCAGTCTGAGCTTGGGTTTGAACTTTATGGTAAGAGTTTCTCCTTGACCATTCTATTCTCTTTAGATTAGAACTATAATTTCATCTTCTTTCTGCTTGAGGTTATTTTTGTTTTACGAGGTCATTTTCACATAAAGAAGTAACATGGTCTCAATTCTCTCACTCTGTTGCCAAGTTGTTCTATGTTCATGCTCAAAACATTGTTGCTTCGAAGCATAACCTTCCAAGGAGAATATCTTAGTTAAAATTAAGCTGCTATTTTTTTTAAATGGAACAATCCAAGTGGATTTGCATGGTGCACATGCAGTTTGGCACCTTAGAGAATGCGGGGGAGGGGGGGGGAACATAGCAAATCTCTTCTTTACAAACGTTGCCCTTAAGGGATGAGTTCCTCCAGCCTGCTGCCCATCTTTGGGAAGGCTGAATGTATTCAAGAAAGAAGGATTCTTTAATTCTTGTAATGTGGAGACTAAGAACAGGCTTTATCTCCCCACATTCCTGGCAGAATTTACCAACATCCCTACTGATGGAGGAAGGTTGTCTCGATTCTAGTTCCGTCTTCCTGGCTGTGGACCACTGTCTCCTAGTAGGGCGCAGTTGTCTGTCTCCTGGGCTTGCTCAGTTATGAGAAGAGCTTTGTAAGCCCACACCTGTAAACCATCACACGGATATGATGCGCTGTGATGGCAGACGATGCCGTCTAATAGAAAACTAGGAAATCCATGGCAATGGGTTTAACTAGCTCGTGGGGGAGCTGCTGGTGTCTGTACTTAGCAGGGTCAGGTCTTTTCTCACCTGTTCTGGAGCAGCAGTAACTCTGTTTCCTCTGAGCAGGCTCAGGGTGGTTAGCCTAAGGCTGCCGGCCTACAGGGCAAACCGCTAATGAATAGTTGGCACATTAAAAAAATGATATAATAGACTCAATTCTATTTTGATTTCTAGGTTACATAAAATGTCAAATACTTTCCCATAATATAAAATATCTCATGACCACTTTCCTCTTGATCTGAAAATAAAACTCACTCACAGGCATTAATTAATTTTTATTATTAGCACTTCATTCCCGTCTATGGACCAAAAGTTCCTTATCAACATTTCATTACGATTTGAACAGTGACTGCATCAACCATAGTTTTAGGTAATGATGGTGAACCAAATAGCAAAGGGTGGATTAACTGGTCTTGGGAAGAGAGGAAAAAAAAAAAAGCAAAATAAACAACCCCTCCCCCACAAAGCCACAAACTCTGTTTTTGAAAAGACAGTAGGTGCCTCCTGCAGAGTCAGCTATGAGGTGGGCTGCTCATGGGGTTCCTCTCAAAGTCTCACTGTACCAACAGCAGCCTACAGGACAAGAAGCAGAGTCAAACAAAGCTCATGCCCAGAGTCACACAGAAATGGGAACTTCCTGGGCATCCTTCGCTAGATTTAAAAGCAAATGTTTATAAACAAGGTTCTGGATGACTGGATGCGGCGTAGTTTCTTGCACAGTTGGATTTTGTTTAAATCATGATATCAAAGCTTTTAGTGTCCTGCTAAAAGTCAATTATAACTTTTTATTCAGACAGGAACACTGACAGAAGATGGGCTGGACCTCTGGGGGACCGTCCCCACGGCTGGCAACTGGTAGGACTCTAAGATGGGAGATGTGGTGGGGAGGTGAGGGTGCTGATGCTCAAACCCACCCTTGCAGGCTTGAGGAATGAGATTTACACTGGCTCCCATTTAGTCGAAACTGATTCAATTAAATCTGTACCAAATTCTGAGTCAGACAAAAAAAAAGTAGATCTGCAAATTCAGCATGAAAATGGAATAGAATGAGGTAAATGGTTAAGGAATGGAATTAGTAAGACAGAGGATCAAGGAGTTGACTCAAAACCATGCTTAGAGATGGCAAGGCTTCCTGGGTGGCTGGGCAGATGAGTGTGTTCAGGGACCCAGAACAAGGCTCCGCCGCCTTCCTGTGGAACTCACAGTCTAATGAGATGGAAAAACATGAATGGACTCACTTTAGATGTGTAACACAGGCCATGAAAATTATTACCTTGGAGACAGAAAATCAGAATGGGAACAAAATAATAAAATCCCTTGATATAATACATAGTTCTGATTTTCTTATGACAAGTGATGACTGAGGGGAGAAATTCATTTTTTAATTTCAGTGCCCCAATCACGACTCTCTGAAATGACAGCATATGAGGAAGATTTTAAAGCATAGCTAGGTTGAAATTTTACAGACGTGGGCTAAAGGCTGTCGTGGTAAAGCAAAGAAGATAACCATATAGATACATACCCTGGAGCAGAACAGGAGAGGAAAAGGAGAGGCGTCCTTGCTCCTTCTTGCAGGACTGAGGCATGCTTTTGCACCTTCTCAATGGTGATGATGGCTTCTGCCTCTCAGCTTTGATAACCCTACTTCATCTCCAGACAGTGACAGAGGCAGCTGCAGAGTCAGAGAAAGAGCCAGGCTGGTCCACCAAGCTGGCCCTGAGGAGAGGTTTGACACAGGTACCATGCAGTGTTGCAGAGATAGCCCAGGTTGAGCACAAGGAACGACTTGATTTCCAGCTCTATTCATGTGTGTCTATTCCTGCCTGTTCAGATGTATCAATTAGGCCTTTGTCCAGAGACGCAGGTCACCTGTGGTTCAGAGCAATGAAGGAGGAGGATGGTCTTCCCACTCCCATCTTCCTCCCACGGTGCTTGCATGCTGAAGCTTTCGAGGGGTAGAATCAGCTAAACATAATCACTGTTCAGCTTGAAACTAGGAGAGGAAACCACATGATGCCAGGCTATACTGTCAGTGAGGAGAGGAAGCTGAAGTGGAAGGATTGTGGACCACAAGTGTCAGGAAATGGTGGTAGACTCCAAGGAACCGAGGGATGAGAATCAGTTTAAAGGCTCTGCTTGTTTTCCGTGGCTTGGAAACACTAAGCAGGTTCTTCCCTGCCCCAGTTACCTCATGAATCCAAAGGCTTCTTGCTTGGGGCATGTTGGATATTAAAGAGCTCCACGGGTTTCTAGGCAACATCATGAAATTATATAGTGCGCATATATATCTAAGTCCCCTGAAATTTGGTTTGTGACTGACCAGTGGCAATCTATGTCAAAGGGAAAATCCACATCCGACTCAAAGAAGGGTTGTGTAAACATTAGTCTGCAGGTATAGAACATTCCGGTTGAAAATTGAAAATTTTCAGTGAGCAGAGGACCATGAGCAGAGAAATCTCTGAATAAAGAGAGACAACACAAGACGCTTAGCCGAGCTCTAGACTCGGGGTAGGAGGATATTGGCAGGATCAGCAGCTGTAAGAAGAGCTAGAGCTAGGACAGGTAGCCTTGATTGGCAGGGGGCTCGGAATGTGTCCAAGTACTATCCATTTCATCCAAGACATCTGTATGCAGCCCCGGGTATATAGGTACCAAAATGAATATACAAACCAAACACTTACTGATAATGAATCATAAATTTATTTTAAAACTATGCTTTATATACATACAATTTTACCACTTATTAAAAACAAACACAAATTTGCATAGTAAGAATGTGAATGTTCTTGTTTTTAGGTAATGAATTAAATCTTGGTTGAATATTTGATACAGTAGGCACATACTCAGTATTGACGGGCATTTTGTTTATTTTTGTGTGTCTGTGTGGGTGCCTGAGCATATCCATCATGTGTGAACCTGGTACCCACGGAGGTCCCAAGAGGGCATTAGATAATCTTAGACTGTTGTTACTGAGGACTGTGAGCGCCATGTGGGTCCTGGGACCTGATCCCTGGTCCTCTCCTGCCACGATCAGTGTTTTGCTCTTATAATTGTCAATCGTGAGAATGCTGCTTTAGATAAACCCATACTATAAAATGATAGAATTTCAGTCCTGATTCCAAACCAAAGTTCTCTAAATGCTTTTTATAACGAAACACAAGTTCCTAGCAACTCACTTAGCAAACTTTAAAACAAATGTTCTAATAGAATATCACCAAAAGGTATACTACTTTTGTGCATGCTTAGGAATGGCAGCAGGAAAACATTACAATGTCTTTGCTTTACACGAACCCATCATGTTCTGTAGAAGAAAGCTGTGTGTGGAGAAGGCAAGCCCTGCAATTTATAACATAATAGTAGTCTATGTTCCAAGCCTAGGTGTTCTGGGCATTGGTCCTTGATTCCACCTGGTGTACTGGCAGCCACCTGGGCATGTTGTATGTTCAGAACCATGGCTGCAGTGTACGCTGGAGGCAGCATGGCTAAACACTGCACAAAACATCTCGGATTCATTACACATTTGATTTTAAATTAATTTATGGTTGTTGGCATTCAGACACATTTAACTGTCACCCTATTTTTCATAGCTCAAGTTTAAGAAGCAGTGCTAGAGAACATGGGGAGGTCACTGGCATGGTCTAGGGTAAGGTCAGATAGAGTGCTGCCTCAGCAAGATCTAAGGGGCAGATCATGCAAATCTTTTATTGAAAATTAAACATTGTCTTCCAGTTTCCAGGCAGTCCACAGTTTTGCCTCAGGCCAGGCTGTGCCCTGGGGCCCGCTGTGTGCAGCCATGACCAGCTGCCACTCCCTGATCCTTCTCGATGGGACCATCCAAGGAGACCCTTTGGACCTCAAAATGTTTGAAGGCACAGGCTGGGTAAGGTGATGTTGTATCAATCAAACAAATGAGAACTTGAAGAAACCTTTATTGGTAAAACCGGATCCTTTTTAATTAATTTACAAATGGCCATACTTTATCATTAGTCATTGCTATAGATGAATAATATTGCGAATAAGTTTATTTCCCAAATTTTATCAGTATTAGTTCATCATACAAAGTGGTTGGATCTATGACATCTTCTTTAATATCATGTACTCTGATGAGCTTCATATTCCTTTCTCTCTCCTGACCTTACTTGGATTGTCTTCTCTTTGTAAATAGTCTCCTTTGTGTGTTCACATCATAAATACGATTTGTGTGTGTGTCTATGCATGTGTGAGTACAGGCGTGTGTGTGTGTGTGTGTGTGTGTGCTATCTAAGTTTCACACAGGAAAGAAAACATGCAGTCCTTGGCCTTTTGAGTTTGGTTTATTTCATATAATGTGATCGCCTGTTTTATCAATTTTTATTCAAAATGACACAATTTTGTTTTTATGAATGAATAAAACTGAGTAAGTATGCCACAGTTTCCTTATCCACTTATTTGCTGGTGTCCACTTAGTTTGATTCTCCAGCTTGGCTGTTGTAGACTGTGCCGTCACAAACATTAGTGTGTAGATGTCTCTGTGACGTGCTGAAGTAGATTCCTTCAAGGGTGATCTTAGGAGTGATGTAACAGGATCATGTATTAATTCTATATTTAGTTTTTTTCATGAACTTTGATAATGATTTTTAATACTACCGACAGTATATGGAGGTTCCTTTTCTTTCAAATCCACATCAGTGCTGGTTGTGGCTTGTTCTTCCAATTCATAGGCTCTCTTCACTCTTAGTTTTCTTCACTGCACAGAGGCTTGTTAATTTCATGTATTCCCATTTGTCAGTTTTTGCTACTATTTCCTGAGCTGCTGGAACCCTTTTCTGAAAATCTGTACTTTTGTGTAGGTCGTGAAGTGTTTCCCTCCTAGCAGTTCTAAAATTTCTGGTCCTAAAGTCTTCAATGCATTTTGAATCAATATTTTCACCAAGTAGGTGATGGGAATCTAGTTTTATTTTACATGTGTAGATCCTGGTTTCCCAACACCATTAGTCAAAAATATTTTTTTTAGTATTTTTTTTTTCAAAAATCAGAGGGTTGTGACTGGTTCACCGCTAGGTCTTCTCTATCTCTTCGGTCTGCATTCTGTGTAGTAGACAGTTAGTAGACGTAGACATGTGATTACCATGTTGATTCTGTGCAGTAGATAGTTAGTAGACATGTGAGGACTTCGTTGATTCTGTGTAGTAGACAGTAGACATGTGAGTATCATGTTGGTTCTGTGTAGTAGACATGTGAGGACCACATTGATTCTGTGTAGTAGACAGTTAGTAGACATGTGAGGACCACATTGATTCTGTGTAGTAGACAGTTAGTAGACATGTGACGATCACTTTGGTTTTGTCATCGTGAGTCTGCAGTATAATTTGGCATCAGCTTTTGTGACACCCCTAATCTTACTCTTTTCCCCCTTTGGATTGCTTTGACTCTCTGGGGCCTTTTGTGTTTCTGTATGAATTTTAGTATTTTTTTTCTGGTTCTGTGAAGAGTGTCTTCGGAATTTTTATGGAGATCACATTAAATTTGCAGGCTGCCTTTGGTAATGTGACAATGTCTATAATGTTGATTCTGCGTATCAATTAACACAGGAGAACTATCCATCTGGGTTGTTAAAATTTTAATACTGTTTCAGTAAAGTTTAATTTTTTCTTATTTTTATGTTTTATGTATATTTCTATTAGTTCTTAAAAATTCCATTCATAGCCAAGGTATCTTTTGCAGCTGTTATAGATGAGGTTACTTTCTGATTTCCTTCTTGTTGTTGACATCCAGGAAAGCTACTGCAACTTGTTTGTTGATTTTGCATCCTGCTGCTTTGCTGAAATCGCTCATCACATTCAAGAATTTTATGGTAGAGGTATTCAGACACTTCAGTATAGGACCATGCCATTGGGAAGCAGGGATAATTTGACTTCTTCCTGTTTTTATGCCTTTCTTTTTTCTTTTTCTTTCTTTCTTTCTTTTTTTTTTTTTTTGTGATTACTCTAGCTATGACTTCAAGCACTGGATTGAAGGAGAGTTGAGAAAGCACACACTTTCTAGGAGATTCAGTTTTTCCCATTTGATCTCATGCTGGCTGTATGTTTGCCATATGTGGGGGTCTCTGCAAACACCAGGGCCAGCAGAGTGTTGAGGCAGGGGAAGCAAGAAGGCAATCTGGTTCAGCATGACTTAGTAGCTGGTGTTGCTATAAACTTCAAGAGCCTGACATTGGGTCGTTTGTTTTAGGTGTACCTAAGCACAGCACAATTTAGAAAAATTCTTTCTGGTGATGATTAACCCTGTTATGAGTGCACAACAAAGCTTAAGATATGATTACATCAAAACACTTATAAAGTACAAGTAAACTCTTGCACAAAAATGCATTCTATAGATTAAGAAAGCAGGCTCCAGGTAAAAAAGCCCATGATAAGGGTCCGGGGCAAGCTAGTGATATATAGATTGATGGAGTTAAATAAATTCAAGATATGGGTCTAGGGGAGTCAGGGGCAATGTGCAGAGGTCACCAAGCTATTAGCCCCATCTGTTCCCAGAAGGTTTCCTTATAGTTATTGTGAGCACAAAATGCTATGCAGCTCCTACAGTCATACAGCCACTATTTTGCTCAAGTATGTTTGTTTTGTTCCTGGTTTCATCAGAGCTGTTATCGTGAAAGCCTGCTGAACTTTGTCAAAGGTCTTTTCTACATCTGTTGAAATAAGTGGCTTTGGTCCCTAGTCCATCTGTGCTTTTTACATTTACGGATCTGTCTGACTAACCATCCACACATCTCTAGAATGAAACAACTTCAATATAATATACAATCTTTCCAATGTCTTTTTTGATTGGGTTTACAAGTATTTTATTGATAATCTTTGGAATCAGATCAGAGAAATGGACCTGTAGCTGGATAAACTTTTTATTTGTTCTTTAGACACTGTTATGCTAACACGAGCTTCACAGAATTAATTCACTTGGCTTCCTTTTCTTTCTATGGTATGGAATAGTTTGAGGTGCATTTGAGTCAGTTCTTTAAAGGTCTAACAAAATTTGGTAGTGAGCTAATCTGCTCTGGACTTCTCTTAGTTGGGAGACTTTTTTGTTGCTGTTCAATTTGTTGATTGTCATGGATTGGTATAAGTTGCTTACATGTTTATAATCTATTGATTTAACATTGGTAGGTCATAAATGTCTAGAAATTGACCTATTTATTCTAGATTTTCCATACTATTGATATTAAAACATATTTTCAAAGCATTTCTTAGTGATCAGATTTCATTAGAATTTGTTGTAACCACTCCTCTTCATCTCCACTCTTATTAATTTGGATCTTTTATTTCTGTCAGTAGAATTTAACTAAGGCTTTATTGAACTTGTTTATCTTTTCAAAGAACCAATCCTTTGATTTTTTTTTAACTCTCCTTTAATCTTCATTTTATTGACTTCAGCTCTACCCTTATAATTTAATACCTGGCTCCTCCTCCTCCTCCTTCTCCTCCTCCTCCTCCTCCTTTTTCTTCTTCTTTTTTTTTTAAAGAGGCAAACCATTAAGTTATGTACTTGAGGTTTCCCTGTTTTTAAAGTGTAGAACATCATACTAATTCGTGTCCATTAGAACTAACTTTTTTATGTCCTAAAAGTTACAATAAATCGTGTTTTTATTTTTATTGACTCTGAGAATTTTTTAATTTCCTCCCTGACTTTTTCAGTGACACATTGATCATTCAAGGGAGTACTATTTATTACCCACACATACGTGTAGCTTTCCTTGCTATTGATTTTCAGTTTTATTCTACTGTGAGCTTATAAAACTTAAGAAATGTAGTTTATTTATCAAGACTTGCTTTATGGCACAAAATAAGATCTGTTTTTGAGAACGTTCCATGGGCATTGACAGCAGCGCATATTCACAGCTGATAGGTTGAGTGTTCTGTAGATGTCTGTTCCATCAGTCCATTTGATCTGTCTGGTTTACGGTACAGTTGAACAATGAACTGTAGACTTAACTATTGATGAGAGCAGTGAATGGAATCAATGCAGTCTTATTGCATGTGGCCCTATGTGTCTTTTGATGCATGTTTTATGAAATAAGGTGCCTCAACACTGGACCTATAGCTTCAAATTTTTCATCTTCTTAGCAGATGTTTTCTTTTAGTAACATGTAGTGACATCCTTTATCTCTTCTTACTAATTTTGGTTTGACATCTAGTTTGTCAGGTGTAAGACTGGCTAATTCTGCCCGTTTTCAGCATCTACTTGATGCAGGGTTTAAAGTCTTCCAATCTTTGATGCTCAACTTTTCTGTGTGTTTGCCAGTGAACGGTGTTTCTTGCAACCAGCAAACGGTTGAATCTTGTGTTCTGATTCCATCATCTAGTCTGTGTCTTTTAATTAGAGAGTTAAGGCCATTAATATTTGGAATTATTATTGAGATATACTTGCTATTTCCCATAGCTTTTTAAATTCTTTTTCTATTTATTTTCATGGGGCGATGGAGCTTGCTGGCTTGTTGAACTGGGTGTGTTTGACTCTTTCCTAGTTTTTATTTATTTGTCTGTTCTTCCCATGAAATTTTCTCTTCCTTGTGCTATCATGTTGTAATTATCTTTCTCCTTTGTATGTAGAATTATTATAAATATTCTCTGTAATTTTGACAAAGTGGCTATGGAATGCCTTAGTTTGTATGTATCTTGGGATGTCTTGATTTTTCCTTTAAGTTAAAAAGTAATTCTACTCTATGTAATAATTTTGGTTGGATATTTTATGCTTCAGGGTTTGAAATACTTCCTTTCCTGCTTCAGGAATTCTACTGAAAAGTTTTATCTATTCCGCTAGTTCTGCTTTTGCTAGTAAGTTGAAATTTCCCTCTTGCAACTTTTAATATTGCTTCTTCCTTCTGTCTTTTTGACATTTTCATAACAATCTATCTGAGATGTTCTTTTTCCAGCCATTCTCCTTTAGAGTTCTAAATGACATACATGAAGAGGAATACATCAGATGGGGGGGGGGTAAAAATAAAGGAATCTCATGCTAGCTCCTAATATGGCATAAAAAAAGTTCCTTATTAAAAGAGAACTCACAGATCACAACAAGGAACAGGAACGAAATCCAACATCCAGGTGTGGTGAGCAAAAAGTAAGAGAGCAAGCGGGTGATCCTGCGGGCTTTTAGGTACCCAAGGTCATACCCAAACTGGCCTAGCCTCTCAAAGGCCGTTGGCTGAAGGAGGTTCCCCACCACATACATATACCTATACACATATGCATATACACATATATACATAATTTGGGGAAATGAATTGCAAATTTCATTCAATAGTTCTGTACTTTTAAATGTTATTGCAACCCCCTCCTACCCCAGGAATTATTTGTTTTGTCTGTTGATTGTGTCCCAGATTTTCTAAAAATTGTGATCATGTTTGTTTTTAAATTATTATCTGAATGTAACACTTTCTGAACCTTATCTTCTATCCTTAATAGTCTTTTCTCTTTGGTCTAGTCCATTTATTAGTAGTGGTCTCCATTGTTCGGTTTTCTTCCCCCCTCTCTTTTTGACTGATTGAAGTCTTTCATTTCCAACATTTCTGATTTTTAAGTTTTTCAAAATCTCCATTTCCATGCTGAACTCCCCCTCCTTCACACTCTCTGTGTGAAGTATGCATGGAGGGCAGAGAACAACCTTAGGTATCAGTCTCCATCTTCCATGTAATCTTCCAGTGTGCTACTGTGTACCTCAGGTTAGCTTGCCCACCAGCTCCAGTGGCTTTTTCTGTCTCTGTCTCCCATCTAATGGTAGCAACATTGGGTTGGGTTGGCACACAGGTGGTCCTGTGCCTGGCTTTAAGTGGATTCTCAACTCAAGTCTTTATTCTTGACAATGAGCACTTTATTACCCAGTCTCTGAATTAATTTCCTTGCTTCATTCATCTATTTATTTAATCTTCTATGAAGTCACTGAACATTTTTAAAAGTGGGATTCTAAATTATTTGTCTGGAATTTTAGTGATTTGTTTCTGGCGTTTAGTAACTTCGGAGTTCGTTTTGTTTCATGTGTGATTTGTACGTCTGTCTGGGTAGATGCATCTTTTATGGTTTTCCCCCATCTTTTGTTCGTTTTGTTTCATGTGGTTCTTCTTACTGAGTAGTTTTCTCTTGCGAGTATGGTCTCTGTCATCTAAAGGGAAGACACAAAGAGCAGAAACAAAAGCAATGATTTGTCAGTAATCGGGTAATAGAGTGAAAAGCAGTTAGGTGCACCATTTACATTCCAAATGAGGATAGAAAATAAAAGAGCTATTGATGGATAAAGTAGGTGTTCAAAGACTATTACGACTAGAAATATGAATAATTAAGAAGTGAAAATAGGAGGACGTGAAGTAGGAATAAGAGGTAAAGCAACAGGCTTAAGCTTTGAGAAATAGTTGAGAACAGGAGAGAACAGGTGCAGATAAAACATAGTTGTAAATCCTAATCAAGTGACTTCAAAACCGAAACAAAAATAACAAAGCAAAAAAATGGAACCAGAATACTAGTAGCCAATATTTTTCCTGTCTAGGATGACTCCCCTACCCCTAGGTCATCTCTGAAGTTTGCTCTGCTGGTGGGAAAGCAGCTGTTATCTGTCTGGTGCTCAACCAGGTCGAAGCAGAATGGCTGTATACAGTTTGCTTCCTGTATTTTTTCTGCTCCATTGAATTCCTGTGTGGACATGACTTGAGAGTTGTTCCCTGCTGCTCAGAATGAGTGTCTCCGGCACTCAGCATGAAGTGTCCTCTTGACTGCTGTTCTTCTGCTTTGCTCTGCTGGTTGGCCACACTTTCCGCTGTATCTCTTTCAGTGTCTGAGATGGAGGCAGACACATGCTTGTATTTTCCCTCGCAGCTAGAAAGTCTTCTGTTCCCAGAGCTCAGGATGCTTTTCCACCAATGCCCACAGTCTATACAAGTTTGTGTTCACATCAGCTCTGTTTCCTTGTTTACAGAATTTGAGGGCAGTTGGACACTTAGTGGAGGGAGTGGCCTTTTGGATTAGGAGATGTGACAGTGCTTGGTTGTAGTGTTCTAGTGTTGTTTCTGTTGCTATAATAAAAATATCCAGGACAGCCCAGGATAGAACCAAGCACAACTGGCAAAAAAAAAAGCAAAAAAAAAAAAAAAAAAAAAAAAAAAAAAAAGTCAATGAAATGATTCCTAATGATAGTCTTCTGTACTCATAGATTGGTGCCTAGCCGCATTGTCATTAGAGAGGCATTATCATGCAATTGCTGCAAGCAGAGGCAGAAAACCACAGTCAAACACTAGGTGGAACCAGGGGAACCCCACAGAAGATGGGAGGAAGGATTGTAGGCACCCCAGGGGTCAAGGATACCAAGAGACTACTGCCCACAGAATCAACTAATGGGGCTCATAGGGGCTCACAGAAAATGGCATGATAAACAGGCACCCTGTAAGGTTGGAGAGAGGCTCTTTGCCTGTATAGTATGGTTGTGTGGCTTGGTGTTCTTGTGGGACTCCCAACAGTGGGAGTGGAGGGACTTTCTGACTCTTTGGCATGCCCTTGGGATCCTTTTCTTAATGTGGGGTTGCCTAGACCAGTCGTGATATGAGGGTTTGTGCCTCATCTTATTGTAACTTATTGTAACTTATTACAATTGTCACTGCTGTGACAGTGAATATGCCCTGTTCAGTGGATACTCCTGGGAAGCCCCCCTTTCAGGAAATGAAAGAAGAGTGGATCTGGGGGAGAGGGGAGGTGGGGTAGGGAATGGGAGAAATGGAGGGAGGGGAAACTGTGGTCAGAATGTAATGCATGACAGAAGAGTAAAAAAAAATATCTTAACACAAAGCAACCTAGGGTGTTGATTTCAGCTTAAATTTCTAGGTTTTCAGTCCAGTGCTGTGGGGAAGTCAAGACAGGAGCTTCAAATAACTAGTCACATCACATCCACAATCAAGAGTAGAGAGAAATGAATACACACATGTTCACTTGCTCGCCTGTTTGCTTTCTCCTTGATTTCTAGACTATTGTGTATAGTTCAGGTTCTCCTGCTTAGGGAATGGTGCCACCCACAGTGTGCTGAGGCTTCTCATAGCACTTACTTAAGACAACCTCTATAGGAATGGCTACAGTTCATCCTACATTTGTCCATAATTGAGATTGTCTTCTCAGATGATTCTAGGTTGTGTCAAATTAACAATTAAAGTTAAATATCATAGAGTTTCTTTCAGAATCAGATTCTCCTCAGCCCTAGCGTATGAGGTAGAGAGATACAGTGGCACCTTTCCTTTCCAGCATTTGCTCCTGCAGTACCTATGATGATGATGATGATAATAATAATAATAATAATAATAATAATAATAATAATAATAATAAAAAATGAATGAATCCTCTTTGGATGAATTCTAGTCTTATCCTGACAGGATCTTTCAACCCCTCTTTCAGAGAATTATGTTACAGAGTATAACATGGTATAGGAGTCCCTAAATTCATAATTTGGGGAACTGCTCTTTAAACAAAATTAAATGTAGTTTTTGATTAGGGATATTATTTAATATACTATGGTGCATTTTGAATATTCCAGGGAGAACATGACATGTAGCATTCATGAAACCTATTTGACCCTAAATCCTTCTAGATAGGCCATAAGCTGATACCGATGCTCCCCAACAGCCTGGAAGAAAGAGAAGTCTACAGCAGACTCCCCAATGTGGCTAACACACATTTGCAATATGGAAATGCAAGTGAGGAACTGAGTTGTTGATTGCAGTTGTTAGTTGATTTAAATTTAAGTAGCCACAGTGGCTGGTAGCTACTGTATTGCACAATAGAGGTTTATACATGAATAAAGAGGAACCTTGCTCAAACTAATCCTACTTTCTGAGCTGGGTGGGTGTGAGTGGCAGTTGAAGGGCACAAACCATAAACCTGTCCTGGGTGCTGCTGTGACAGTGAATATTGCTCTCCACCTGTCCCTGGCCACTCAGATCTATACCTAACACTATAATTCTCCTATCTGTGCATTTGCAGTAAGAACACCTCCTTTACAGACTCAGGTGATACTGAGATTTGGAGTGACTTTGGGCATTATAAAATGCCAAACAAATAGCGAGTATTCTTTAATAAGTCCCTTGATTGTTGTCATTATGCTGACCTCCAAAGAAAGGGGAGGGACATCAAAAACACTAAGTAATATATAAAGGGCAAGGAAAGACTGGGGAGAGATCTCAGGTAGAAACGTGCTTGCCTTGCAAACACAAGAATCTGAGTTTGAGCTGTAGAACCCAGGTAAAAAGATTTGCATGGTGTCATGAACTTGTAATCTTAGAGCTGGGGAGGCAGAGACAAATGGATCTCTGGGGGCTTTTTGGTCACATAGCTTAGCTGAATCAGAGTTCTGGGTCCCAGTCGGAGACACAATCTAAAACCCATCACAGATACTGCATGCATCTTCTTGCACGCCTGGATTCACACACATGCATGTGCACGTACACACACATATTTCATAGGAAAACGTTTACTGTTAGGATCAACATAATGGGATCAAACGGCTGTCAGAGCATGAAGCACTCCTCACAGGAAGCTAATGCAGAGATGAATAGTGGGAAGTTTTGTTTCTCTAGAAGGCCAGTGCCTAAAAAGGGAAACCTGGTATGAAGGGAAATTCCTAAAATCAGTATGTTGAGATGAGTTGGTGGCTCTGAGGAAGGTTTTGATGCAAAGCAAGAATCATACCCAGTTTCCTGGGTCTTAGTGTAGGGAAAGCAATGAATGACCTGAAGAGAAGAGCCCTCCCAGCCCCAGCGGAACTGATGTAGTGATGACCTGCAGCCATGGTGACTATGTGTCGCATGGATCCTGATCCTAGTAAGACCCCTTGTACCTGCACTAATGATGCACACGTTGGGATCTTGTTTGTGAACATGAATCTTTAATGCCACATCTGCAAGAACTGTCAAGATGGTCATATTCACCCCTAAACAAAGCACTTTTCACTGAGATGTAGTCTGGATCTGATAGAGCCTTGAGTTAATTCTTGGTTAGCTGGAAACCTGCTAGATATAAAGAGGGAGGGACAATATCCTTACAGATTATTAAGAAAAAAATACAGTAAATTCTTTTCTAATATTTTGATATTTGTTAATGTTGATTTCTCAATAATACTAATGCCTATATTTGGATTTTTTAGCCAAGAAATAAAATCCATTTTCAACTGTGCTTTTTACTTTGGTCGTGGCCAACTTGCTAGCTTTTCTAGCTAACTAAATTAGACCAGTAACACAGGGGTAACATAAAATTGTGTTGTTGTGTTTATCTTGGGGGCACAGCTGTTCACACAGCGGAGAGCTGTTGTACTGAACAAGATTAAAGACCCGACCTCCTCCTCCAGCCACTAGACACAGCCACTGGGAAGAACAGTGACCCCACATCCTGCACCTCCCCATCCCTTTCTACCTTACTGTATTTACAGTACTTTGGGATTTTCGACATTTTTCACAATGAAGTCCTTTTTGTTAATGAAAATGGCAGACATTTGACACTGGTGGTATTGAAGGAAACATCTGGGAAGAGAAGCTCCCTGAAAAGGGTTTTTGAAAATATTAGCACATTGCACATGGAAAACTGTTTCTTCCTATTTGTCTCCAAGGCATCTTATGAATGTTTCATTTTGTAACAGAACATAGAAGATTGCCAAGTGCCTTCCTGCAAATTGGGCCTGTCAGATTCAAGCACCGTAATAAAACCAGGACCAAAAGCCAGTCAGGTACGATTTTCCTCCTTCGATCACGTATTTCCTTCCCCCAGACACTGGAGAGACAGTTCGGGTTTTGCACATATTTTACATTTCTCCTGTTAGGCTTTATCCTAATAGATTCCATAGTTGGTATGACCATGCCTACAATCCCCATTTCTCTCATTAGTGTTCCAGCAAACACTCAGTGAGTGTCCATGCACGCTGGAGCACCGAGCTAGACTTCACTGCTGGGTTCTGCACGGGCAGAGCACACAGTGGTCAGAAATCAATACGAGTGCAAGTCAGCGCAGTACACCCTGCCAAGCGCTGTAATAAAGGCTGACAAACGAGCCGTGGGAGAGCCGAGCTGGGAATGAATAGTGTTTCTGGGAAAAAGAAGCATCCCATCACAGAGGATGACCTGGAAGGAGATTAGGATTTCTCCAGGCAGCCATCAGTAAGCGGTTTTGAGACCAGATAATATATTGAGTGAGTCACCCTTGTATAGGCTAGAAAAATATAAGCATTATAAATATATAATATGCCATGATGTGGCTGGGCTCTTCGGATGAGAAACCCTGTTGGTTGGCCGAGTAATGCTTGAAGGCTTTTTGATCTCCTTCTCTTTGATGTCCCTGCAGAGTCTGGTGGACTCCATTACTGTCCTGCGACAGTTTCCCTTCTCCTCTGGCCTGCAGAGGATGTCTGTGATCGCTCAGCTGGCTGGTGACCTTCGCCTCCAGGTCTACATGAAGGGTGCTCCGGAAATGGTGGCCAGGTTCTGCCGATCCGAAACAGGTACTGACTTTATCTTTCAAAGGAAAAACCATTTCAAATGCCAAACACAGAAAGCAAACTTCTGCACCACTGTAATAAAAGCACATGAAGAACTCAACCACCAAAGCCAATAAAAGGAGCGGGTTGACTTGTAGGCAGGTGAAAGCAGCCCGGGAGATCCTGTGGTGCAGAGGGGGAGACTGGAAGGTGCAGAGGTAGAGAGTAAACATCTGGCTGTTACACAGCAGCAAAGTATAGCCACAGTGGGGTGTCGTGGCAGAAGATGTAAGGCTAAGCTGCAGGAGGTACATGGGCTGGATGACTAGTGGGGAATCTAGGGTGGGATCCAAACACTTGACCAGATCTGAATAACAGGGTACTCTGCACTCTGGCAAAGGGAACAGGGCTGGCTCTGCGATTAGCAGCTGAGACAGAACAATAGATAGGAAATTCTCTCTCTCTCTCTCTCTCTCTCTCTCTCTCTCTCTCTCTCTCTCTGTGTCTCTCTCTCTGTGTATGTGTGTGTATGTATGTATGTGCACGTGTGTATGTATGTATGTGTAATGTGTGTCTGTCTGTGTGTGCATATGCATGTGTGCATGTTTGTGTGTGTGCACATGTGTGTGTATGTGTGTGTGTGTGTGTGTGTGTGTGTGAGAGAGAGAGAGAGAGAGAGAGAGAGAGAGAGAGAGAGAGAGAGAGATGAAAATTGTGGGAGTCATTTCTGTTCTTCCAGCATGTACCATGTAGTCCCAGAACTTCTACTCAGATCATCAAGTTTGGAATATTGTATCTGTTGAGTCATCTCCCCACCCTGAGAATTACTTTGTTCTGTTATTGAAAATAGATTTTTTCTTACAATATATTCTGGTTATGGTTCCCCCTCCTCCAGGTGCTCAGTTCCTCCCTGCCTCCCCTTCCATCCAGATCCACACCCTTTCTGTCTCTTGCTAGAAATGAACAGACATCTAAGGAATAAAATAAAACAAGATAAAACAAAATCTAACAAAACAGAAATGGGTAAAAACAAACAGAAAAAAACATGAGGCACACATAAATGTAGAGACACACATATTCACATACACAGGAATCCCATAGAAACACAGAACTGAAAGCCATATTATATATATAGAAAAGACCTGTAAGGTATTAAAGACAGAAAGAAAAGGGCCCTGGCAGAACATTTTGAGACAAGGAACCTCCAAAGATGCCGTAGAGTTCATTCTGTGTTGGCATCTCCTGTGGGGCATGGGGTCCACCCTAAGGGTTTCCCTAGTGAAACTCCTTTGGGGAACACTAGTTTCTCATGTGCAAGTGGTTACCAACTGAACCTAGCTTGTGTAGTGATGGGGACATGTGTCCATTGTTTCTCAGAGCTGTAGGGCCCCATCTGGTTCACATCTGTGCAAGCCCTATGTCTGCTGCCTCAGTCTTGCCTGAGTTCCTATGTCCATCAGTGTTTCTGTGTCTAGAAGACCTTGTACCCTTGGTGTCCTCCATCCCGTCTGACTCTTACACTCTTTACTCCTTCTTCCTTTTCTGTGGAGCTTTCTGAATTCTCGGGGCAGAATTTAGTGGAGACATCCCATCTAGGACTGAGTGTTCCAAGGTCTCTCACTCTGCACAATGTCCAGCTGTGGGTCTCTGTCTTTGTTCCCATCTGCTGCTGGAGGAAACTCCTCTGATGATGGCTGAGCAAGGCACTGATGTATGAGTATAGCCAAATGTTTTTGGAATCATTTTATCGCTATCTTCCTATAGCAGAACAACAGTATTTGGTTTCCCCCAGGCTTATGCCTATCTAGCCCTAGGTTCTTGGCCACCCGAGCAGTGTTGATAATAGATTCTAGCTCATGAAATGAGCTTTAAATCAAATCAGATCTTAGTTGGAAATATTTTTTGAAAGAGAAATATTTCAGGGGGGACATGATTAGACTAAATTAGATGGTTTTCCCAGCAATTTTTTGTCTTTCTGGTCCCGACTCTGAGACAAGCTGTGCTATTTAATATTCTCCTAAACATATGCATATCCTAAGTGGTGGCCAAATTTATAGAAAATTTGTGCATTCAAATAAATTCACTTGGATGAAACTGGCATTTTTTTTCCTCCTGGCTTTCATCTACTTGTTATGATTAGCCTCCAGTTGTGCCCAGAATTCTAAATTTCATGAATGTTTATTAAGTCTCACTTTCTTTTGTTTTGTTGGTTTTTTTTTTTTTTTTTTTTGACAGGATTTCTCTGACAACAGTGGCTGCCCTGGAACTCACTCTACAGATCAGACTGGTCTCGAACTCATAGAAATCAGCCTGCCTCTCCCTCTGCCTCCCAAGTGCTGTGCCACCACAGTTGGACATATGTTTCCCTTTCTAGGTCAAGGATGAAGGACTTGCCTAGCATGCACAAGCTATGTGTCTGATTTCCAGAATGAGAAAGAAAGGACCTCTCTTCCAGTTGTTGACCTTCCTCCCAAATCCCATTAACTATGTCTCAGACAGGGTATAGACCATATTTGATTTTATTCTCTTTTGTGTTTAGCCATGTAGACTTTAGTGAGAATCTCCCTGTTGCCCCTTCCATGTCAGGAAGAGTTCAGCCTCCAATCTACCACTCTTATCTTCACAACAGCTGATACAATTCTACCTTTCACCTTGACCTTTGATCTCCCCCCCCCCCGTACTATAAAGAAATGAGGGCTAGAAGATTCCTTGAGATTAGATCCATGCCTCTGGGAATATTTTAGAAATATGCAGAGTCTAAGATAAATGGGAAGGTAAGATCTACTCATCACTCACGTCGTAGATGTAAGCCAAGGTGCAGAAGAGGTTTAATGGGTTGAAGTCAGAAAGTGAATTGGGAGTAGAATGGAGAATAAAACATAATTGCTTCACCGCCTGAGCCACCACAGCCATGGTTGTGCTACTGTCTAGGCCACCACAGCCACTGTTGTTCTTCAGCTCTCGTCTGACACCCTCCTATGGGCGCGTTAGAAACCCCCAAGAATTTAGAAATGCAAAGACATAGTTTACACCAAAACATGTAAGTGCTGCATTGAGTCAGCATCCATGTTAGGCAGAGCTGTGCGCTGGGGATGTGGCTCAGTGGGTAAAGCTCTAGGAGTCTCACAGGCTGAGTTTGGATCCCTAGACTGACTCTTAAAAGCCAGATGTGTAACATATGCATCTGTAACCTCAGTGAGCCCCTACCAGGAGCCAGGAGCCAGAAACAAGTGAATGCCAGCAGGTTTCGGGATGGCTAACATGGTCTATGCAGCAATAAACAGAAGAAGAGATGCTGTCTCAAAACAAGGAGGAAAGTGAAGACTCAAACTTGCCCTCTGACATCCACATAGGCACAGTTGTGCGTGTGAGCGTGTGCGCGTGCGCACACACACACACAAATACAAACACAAGTATGATGAATGGGCAGTTATTCTTGTAAAGAGTCACTCAGTGCATATTTCAGGCCTTTCTGGCCATGCAGTGTCTGCATCAGCTAACCAACTCTGCCACTGTAGCCACCAAGCCATCATGGACAGTAAACAAGCGAGTGAACATAGCTCAAAATTTTATTGACAAGAGCAAACTGCATCAAATGTAGCCTGAACATTATCAACCCTGATCTGGAAAATTGGCCACTTCTCTGATTTCATTCAAGAACACACAGTTATGAACTCTGTCCTTCATGAACCCAATCAATATACTGGACACTGGTCAGATCCATCTCGGTCATCTTAAGGGAGCTGCTATAACTTAGAGCCTCGGGCTGGGTGGCTTACACCACAGATGCCTATCTCTCATAGTTTTGGAAGCTGGGCTGTGCTGGATAATTTGGTTCCTGGTGAAGGCTAGCCTTCCAGTTGTGGATGCCCCTTTTGCTGCTGTATCCTGGTGAGGAAAGAGCATCTCTTATATCGTCCTGCACTTTAATCCCACCCAAGAAAGTTTCACCTTCATGGCTTATTTATTTTCCAAAGGTCTGTGTCCAAGTACAGCCATAGTAGGGATGAAGTTTTAACATAGTTTAGGACACAGAACCAGGACATAGCACAGCTAAAGAACAGCATAAGTTTGCCATTTTTTTCCTCATCAGAGTATTGTGACGCTGTTGGTGACCTCTGTCTGAAGCTCTATGTTTTCTAATAAAGCGTTTTACGAAGTGAAAGTTGATGTGCTGGAAGCATCCTGCAGTTCCCGCAGTCGCTTGGATGCTGGGTCATCTTCGTTGCGACCCTACAGCCCCTGCCCCCTCTCTCCTCACAGTGCCCAAGAATTTCCCACAGGAACTGAGGAATTACACAGTGCAAGGCTTCCGTGTCATCGCCCTTGCCCACAAAACCCTGAATGTGGAGACGCTTTCCGATGTGGACCGTTTAGCAAGGTAAGGAACTGGAAATCTAGACCGGGAAGGGCCTTTGTACACGCAGGGCAGAAGCCCTGGAGGTGGACTGGTGGCTGCTAACACCACTAGGAAGCTCTTGGGTGGAGAACTGTTCTCATCCAGTCCTCCGGCTTGGAGATGACCAACTGCAGGTAGGACTTGCCCAGGGCACATGGTGGGTTGTGATAGAACAAATATGACAGCTGAGACTTCCCAGACCCCACAGCCAACCTCTGCCCTACCCTACAGAGCATAGTTTTGGATTTTGTCCCCTCACATCAAGTGCTCATCTTGCCTCTGTACATCATGTGGCCAACACACTTTGGAGGTATCACTTGTACTGAGGTGTTCCTCTAGGGAACACAGCTGAAAATTTGGAAAGTTTTCAGACCCCTCCCTCTTTCTGGACTTTCTCAGGTCCAGCTTTCTTATTTCCCTCAAATCTGGGAGGGAGGTAGTGAGTGCAAATTGAATTCCATATAGAAAATAAAAACTCAGTATTTTTAATTACATTAAGGGGATGAATTGCCCTCCTTAGAAGATAATCTATACACTGCTTTCTCCCAGATTTTAGAGGTTCATTTTCTGTGATCTACATTAAAAGAACAGGAAAACTAAATAGGCGATAGCCTTTGTAGTCCCTATATTTGATTTATTAAATTTATATTTTTTAATTCAGAGATTCTCATTCCTATATAATTGGCTCCTTTGTATAGGGTACCAACGTATGTGGTTCAATGTTACTATCTGCAACCTATGTCTTTCTAAGATAATTGATGCCTCACGTGGTGCCTGTTTTCCCATCTATAAAACAGGATTGGGTTATCTTCAAGGAGCTTTTAGGATAAGACATTTTTGTCTTTGAAGTAGAATCATAGAGCTAATTCAGATAAGAGTGACATCCACGTCCTTAACATTTCAGATGTTGACTAGCCTTGAGCAAACAGAATGATTCATAACACATGGGATATTGTAAATTTCTATTCACAAATTTCAATAATAGGGTTAAGGTAATGAGTGAACCAGAGATTTACATAGCCAGTGATAGACTGTAGATAGTCCAGCTGTGACACACAGCTGTATTCTCATTTAAGAGCCAGTAGGAAAGTGCACATGATGAGAAATAAAAACAAGCAAACAAACAACAGTAGACTATGCTATCTTCCTACCCACTACACGTTTTCCCAAGAGATATCAGGAGTCAAAAATGTTGCTTGTTATGTAGTTGATTTTCTTGAGCAGGGTAAAATAACATTGTTTTGATTTTTATTAGGATAAAATTACAGTTAACAATTTTTTACAATTAGGAAAATAAAAGTTTTTTTTTTTGAAAACTGGAGTCACCAAGGAAATTAAGAGATTTTTGAAAGAACTTAGAAATCAACCAACACTGAATGACAGAAGAAAAGCTTCTATAAGACCTAGCCTTTCAGCAGACAAGGTTGTCCATTCTCTCGATATTTAGTCAATATAGTCCTTGAGGTTCTAGCTACAGTAATAAGACAACGAAAGGAGATCAAGGGGATACAAATTGTAAAAGAAGAAGTCAAATTCTTACTATTTGCTGATGATATGATAGTTTACATAAGTAACCCCAAAAATTTCAACAAGGAGCTTCTACAACTCATAAACACCTTTAGTAATGTAGCAGAATACAAGACTAACTAAAAAAAAATCAGTAATTCTTCTGTACACATATGATAAAAAGGCTGAGGAAGAAATCAGAAAAACATCATCCTTCACAATAGCCACTAATAGCATAAAATATCTTGGAGTAACTCTAACCAAACAAGTGGAAGACCCGTATGACAAGAACCTTAACCTTAAATCTTTGGAGAAAGAAATTGAAGAAGACACCAGAAAATGGAAATATCTCCCATGCTCTTAGGTAGGTAGAATTAACATAGTAAAAATGGCAATCTCACTGAAAGCAATCTACATATTCAACATTCAACACAATACCCAGCAAAATCCCAGCAAAATTCTTCACAGAGCTTGAAAGAACAGTACTCAACTTCATATGTAAAAGCAAAAAAAAAAAAAAAACTCTACTACAGAACTACAGTACTGAAAACAGCCTTATTGACATAAAAACAGATAGGAGGACCAATGGAACTGAATCAAAGACCCAGATATTAATTCACACACCTACATAGATATTAATCTATGAACACCTGATTTTTGACAAAGAAGCAAAATATATCAAATGGAAAAAAGAAAGCAAATTCACCAAATGGTGCTGGCATAACTGGATATCAACATATAAAAGAACAAAAATAGGTCCATATCTATCACCATGCAGAAAACTCAAGTCCAAATGCATCAAAGAACTCAACATAAAGCCAACCACACTGAACATCATAGAAGAGAAAGTGGGAAGTACACTTAAACACATTGGTACAGGAGACCACTTCCTAAATATAACCCCAGTAACACAGACACTGAGAGAAACAATTGATAAATGGTACCTCTTAAAACTAAAAAACTTCTGAAAAGCAAAGGACATGGTCAACAAGACAAAACTGCAGCCCCACAGAATGGGAAAAGATCTTCACCTCCACATTGGACAGAGGGTTGATCTCCAAAATATGCAAAGAACTCAAGAATTTGATCATAAAAAGAACAAATATTCAATAAAATGGGGTACAGATCTAAACAGAGAACTCTCAACAGAGGAATCTAAAAATGGCTTAAAGACACTTAAAGAAATGCTCAACATCCTTAGCCATCAGAGAAATGCCAATCAAAACAACTCTGAGATTCCATCTTACACGTGTAAGAATAGCCAAGATCAAAGACACTGATGACAACTTATGCTGGAAAGGTTGTGGGGTAAAGGGAACACTCCTTTATTGCTGGTGGGAATGCAAGCTAATACAGCCCCTTTGGATATCAGTATGGCGATTTCTCAGAAAATTAGGAAACAACCTTCCTCAAGACCCAGCAATACCACTTTTGTGAATATATCCAAAGAATGCTCAATCGTAACACAAGGGCATGTGCTCAACTATATTCATAGCAGCATTGTCTGTCATAGCCAGAAGATGGAAAGAACCTAAATGCCCCTTGACCAAAGAATGGACAAGGAAAATGCAGGACATTTACACAATGGAATACTACATAGAGGAAAAAATAATGACATCTTGAAATTTGCATGCAAATGGGTGGAGCTAGAAAACATGATATTGAGTGAGGTAAACCAGACCCAGAAAGACAATTATCATATGTACTCACTCATAAGTGTTTTTAAATATAAAGCACAGAAAACCAGCCTTCAAATCACAATCCCAGGAAACCTAGAGAGCAATGAGGACCCTAAGAGAGACATACATGGATCTAATCTACATGGGAAGTAGTAAAAGACAAGATCTCCTGAGTTAATTGGGAGCATGGGGACCATGGGAGAGGGTATAAGGACAGGGGAGAGGGAGGGAGGGGAGCAGAGAAAAATGTCTAGCTGAACAAAATCAACAAAAATATTTAAAAAGAAAAGAAAAAAAGCCTAACCCTTTCTTGGTTTAGTAGATGTCTATTAACATGCAGTCTGTGTTAAATCAGAAAGTATAGAAATGAATAAAATGAACTCCTTGACCCCAAGTATTTTAAATCTTAATTGGGGAAACAGATAATAAAATACATCTATAATACATTGTATTCTTGGTGGTTCTTAAATATCTCAGAGGGGAGAAATGGACCAAGTGGAAAGAACTTTTAAGAATGCGCACTACAGTTTCATCTAAGGAGGTCAAAGACATCCTCTGGGGAGAGGTATTTAAACAAAAATGTGAGTTAAATAAGTGCAGGCAAAACTTGCCAGAGGCTGGGCATTGAAGAACAGGGTGGTGGGCACAACGACTGATGGTGTGGTCTCACAGTAGAGGCTCAGTTGCCCGGAGAACTGATTGAGGCGATGAACTGCATCGGAAACAAAAGCACACCTTTGCTTTGCCATTGTGCCATCTCTTGGTGTCATAACCACAAAATCGTTGACAAGGTTAATCTCAAGAAAATGTCCCTCTGTGATTTCCTCTCTGAGCTTCCGTTTTCGGTCTGACATTGACAACTTCAGTCCATTTCCAGTTTGTCTTCGCATGCTGGGTTAATTACCTTTGCACTGCTAGGACCCAATACCTGATAGAAACACTGCAAGGGGGAAGGGCTTATTCTGCTTCTCAGTTTGAGCGGGATTTTAGCCAGTCACAGCAGGGAAAGTAGGGGGAGTACCTCTATCTGCTGTGCTGCGGTGGGACCCAGGGAGGTTCACATGGCAGCCAACCAGGAAACAAGGAGCACAGGCTGAACCAGGCCTGCCTCCAGCAACGTAATTTAATTAAAAAAAATCACTATTCAAAGTTTATCAGGAGAGTGTAACTTCATAATTAAAAAAGTATGATTTTTTTTATAAAGATCCAAAGACCTAAGTAGACACTTTTTTTAAGACATGTGATACACACAGGCATAAAATGCATAAAAAGGCATTGAAATTTAGTCGGGAAAATGAAAATCCAAAGCACAACGAGCTCCTCGCGTGCCTAGTAAGATGGCTGATGAAGGACTGACGAGATGGCTCCAAGGTGAAGCACTCTTGCTATCCTGCACAACCAGTTCCCAACACAAACTACATGGCAGCTCACAACCACCCATAACTCCAGTTTCAGGGGATCTGACATCCTCTTCTGGCTTCCCTGGCATCAGGAACACACATTGTGAATATAGGAACATGCGGGCAAAAATTCACAGGCCTATGAGCACACACATAGACGATAAGTGTAATTAACTGGTGAGTTTGCACTTCTATTTAGTAAGAAAATATTAATTAATTTTTATGCACAAATTGAATACAGTTTAGTACTTAATGGGTACATTATGATCATAAGACCTTGTTGTGAGGATGACATTCATGCAGAATGCTCCAAGTGACTGGTGACTGTCAAACTGATTTTATATATACATACATATATATGTATATATATATACATATTTACACACACACATATATAGTCAAGGACAAATATTGAAGGATTTTGAAAGACTGTAATTTTTGGAGAAAAAATTTCCGTGGTTGACAATGAAATAAACAAGAGTGGGAAGAGAAGAATACCATTTCTAAGATGTAGTTGGGAACTGGAAGTGGTTGCTTTAGGGAAAGAGACAAAGGATGGTATGGAGACAGGGCCGCTGGCTTTTCTTATAAAATCCTGGTTGCTTTCTTTTTTAATCTGCGTACTATTTCACCGATAAAACATAGACGGGGTTCCAAAGAAAAGAAATAAATCAGCCATGAGCACCGCACTGCTTCACCTTAAAATGTTCATTTTCATCCTGAATCCTAAGGGAGAAAGTGGAGTCCGAGTTGACATTCCTGGGACTTCTCATAATGGAGAATCGCTTGAAAAAAGAAACAAAGCCAGTGTTGAAGGAGCTGAGCGAGGCCCGCATCAGGACTGTGATGATTACAGGTATGTAGGATCCGGAGCCTGGCCAGCAGCACAATGAAAGGAAGCATGACCTGAGCAAACCATGTGACTGAGACAGAGAGAAGCTGGCTGTGCGGCCCTGCCACCCTTGCAGTACCAGCGAGCGGCAGCAGCGGTTTCTGAGGCAGTGTAGATCCTATTCTCTGCCCAGCACTACCCATCCTACCTGGGATTCTAGGAGTAGAAATACTTGGACACGGGTTGTGAGATGATTCAGTCAGCAAAGGACTTGCCATGCAAGCAGAGCTGAGTTCAGAAATTTGGCTCCCATGTAAGTAATAATAATAATAATAATAATAATAATAATAATAAACAATAATAAAAAGAGTGAGGTGACTCATGCCTGTGTACTGTCCTGGAAGGTGGAGACAGGAGGATCCTGAGGTTTTTTTCTAGCCATAGCCTGGGCATATCAAGGAGTTTTAGGTTCAGAGAAAGACTCTGCCAAAAAAAAAAAAAGTGAAATATGATTAATGAAGAAACCTCTGACCTCATATATGAATATGCACACAAACACATACATATGCACACATAAACACACACACACAACACAGATGGGGACAGATGGCCAGGCACAGAACATGGTAAGCAAACCCAAGTGTGTCCTGATCCTCAGTGTTTCTTCTTGTAGTTGGTCCACATCCCAGGGACATACTGTGATTTAGCCTGAAGTCATATGTTCACCACTAAGAGCCATCTGTTATCTCGATACTAGCCATGAAGCACACACACACACACACACACACACACACACACACACACACACACGTCTTTGTTCGTTTATGCCTGGATTGGAAACACACAGTGGGAGAGATGTTGAACCTGGTGTTTGCTCACTAGAGGGATGCACTTGGGTAGGAGGAAAGGTAGTTAGAAGACTGCACAGAAAGCACTAAATGTGTTCAGTGAGCAGCAACAAAGGGAGGGAGAGACATCTTCACTCTGGTGGCTATAGGTTTGTCCTTTTTAAAAGTCTCTCTGTTATCTAGGTGACAACCTCCAAACCGCCATCACTGTTGCTAAGAATTCTGAAATGATTCCTCATGGCCACCAGGTCATCATTGTTGAGGCTAACGAGCCAGGAGACCTCCTTCCTGCCTCTGTGACCTGGCAGCTGGTGGGGACCCAAGAGCCCAGCCCTCCGAGAAAGGTGAGCAGATGTTGAAAGACCCCTGGCTGGCCCCGGGTTTGTAGAACACAGCCCTGGCATGGCACAACCCTCTGAGTCCTGGAAGTTATCACACCTCAGGTGTGGTGTGTCTCAAGTGCGACACCATGCAAAATGTTTCCAGCGACATTTTTGCAGACCCAGTCATACACTGTCATCGCCTGGGGAGCTTACAAACTTCCTATGTCAGGCTGCACCGGTTGAGTCAGAGTTCCCGGATAGGAAGGCAATAAGCTCACAGAGGCACACCGGTAAGCCTCACAGCAGACACCAGATCATGGCCTTCACGCCATAAACATCCCCCACAGGCATCTGCATTGCATAGCACCTTGCTGGAAAGCTGACAGATGTAGGGTTTCCCAGAAAGCAAGCTTCCTGTTCGCTTGTCTGGGGAAAACTCTCCCATAGGAGGATGACCATGGCCCAACACTCCACTTTTGCGTTCCTCAAAGGCCTGATCCTTCCAGCAAGGAATTACAGAAATGCATCTTGGTTCCAGGCTAAACAGCTTCTGACATAGTTATGTAGACATGGGGCTTTGGTGCAGCACACAGACTGACTCATACACAGAGTGGCCCCGGCTCGTTGAGATGGTTAATCTGGCGTCACCTCTACTAATGTATGCTCTGAGAGATGGTTGCCCCTGCGCCTTCTGTGTCTCTCTAGTATTCATTTCATTGTGAACCTTTTTGCTTCATACAGTCTCTGTGTCTCCTGTGTTCCAGAACCCCGGGCCTTCACTAATTAAAAAACAGGCCAACTGTACCCACATTCATAATAATAATACCTTTTCGGAGTTCCAGTCTTTCTCCTCACCTCTGGTTCTTTCCCTGCCTTCCTCCAAGAAAAGGGATTCCTGTCTTAGTTCAGAGGTTTGCAGTTGGCAGTGGACGAGGAGGGTGGGCTTTCCCTCCTGTTGCTTTAGAACAGCAGTTTCCACTCCCCCTTCTAAACACAGTGTTTTCTATGGTATGTATTTCTCTGATGAATAAAATAGTCTCACCTCCTGTACTGTTTAAATTCAGTCCTACAGGAATGCAAAGCCTGCTGATAAATCTTGAGAGCAGCCATTGTGGGTGACTGATGGGAGGAGCAAAGCGACACCATCCAATGTGTCCTCCTGTGCCGTCAGCCAGGATGGAGCAGAGCACAGCCAAGGGGGCTACCTGTAAATGACAAGGAGGGAGCATATGACAACTGTGTACAGGACCATAGGTGTGGAAGAAGCTCTGGGCACTCTGAGGGAATTAGTAGGGCAAACAAAAGTCAGAAGCCAGACACAAGAAGAGCTAGGTATGAAGAACCAAACTATGCCTCCTTGCAGTGAAGGAACGGGGTAAATGGATGCTACAAGATCTTAGGAAACACCGGGATACATGAAGAGGAAGTAGAAAGACGTTCTTGGCACCTTGCCATGAAGACGCAATCACAGGAAAGGATGGACGCCGTTAGAGCATCATATATTTATATAATTCTGAGGGGCATTTTGCTTGTTTTCTTCCTGGAGATTGATGGTCCATGGGCAAATGACCCCTCCCACTTGCTGATGCTTGTTTCTTTGTGTAACACACATTCGCTTTCTTCCGTGCCTCACGGGGAAGCGGGTGCTGCTTATGAGCCCATGCAGATAAACAATGCCTTTTGATTTTAGGAAACCTACATTGATATCGGAAACAGTTCTGCACCTGGTGGAAAAGGTTACCATTTTGCAATGAGTGGGAAGTCATACCAAGTGCTATTTCAGCATTTCTACAGCATGTTGCCCAAAGTAAGTCCCGGTGGCTGTCAGGGTCTTCAAGTGAGTGGGACATAAAGAACCAAGAAGGTGACGGGTCAGTGAGGTCGGCGTGGGTTTGAGAATGTGCCTTGCTAAAAGCACCTTGGCCCAGGAGGTTCCTGGTCCTGTCTAAACCTTCTAGATCCTGCACGTCCACACCATTGCCCTTCAGACTTCAGCACTGATAGACACAGTTTGCCCTACAGCAAGGCCCTGCTCAGATTCCCTCCTTCCTTCCTTCTCTATCTGGCACAGCTTCTTAGTAGATCCACACATCAGCCTTTGTTGTACATCAGCCTCTCTGATAGCCACCAGCCTCCGTCAGGAGGAGCTCCTTTCCTCTGCTGCCTGGAGTCTTAAATCACAGCAGAAGGAAGCAAAAACCACCACGGTTTATTTTCAAAATCATTTATTATCTTGTCCTCTGTGTGTCCTGCTTTAAAATAGTGTTGAGCAGGGTTGTGCTGTCAGTGTGGTAGAGACACAGGGCATATAAACTGATGGTAGCAACCATCTCTAAGTCGAGGCTAAAATATTCTCTGCCTCCTTACCTTCCTTGGTAAGTCAAGGACTGAAGAATGTGCGGCCTGAAGGTTTTGTGAAAGCTCTTATTCTGGGCCCTAGTGTGGAGACGGAAATCTGAAATTCAGAGAGGTTAAGTCACTTAACTAGGGTTTGCACAGTAAGTTGGGACACATCTGGGCAGAGAGCCTCACTTCTCACATCTGGTCAGTTGCGCTCTTCTCTGTCCATGGCAACAGAGAGAAATGAGCTGCATTTCCCAAAGAGTTGTACTCTGCTCATGTGCCCCTTAGTTGCTATGTTAATGAGGTTACCCCTTCTTGGAGAAGAGAAAAGAAAATAATTGGGCCCAGCCAAAATATAATGGAGTTGTAATGGAGGACTTGAAGTTCAATATTAAAGCATTAGATCCCTGATTCCGATTCCCGGCTTTGGGTCTAATGTCACACGCTCAGCACTGTGTCAAATCAATGGCCAGGAATGAATTTTCAGGCTTTTCACTTTCGAAACATTCCCCCTTCCTAATCTTCCTACGATGGTTGTTTCTCTCTTTAGATTCTGGTGAATGGAACCGTTTTTGCAAGGATGTCTCCTGGGCAGAAATCAAGCCTTGTGGAAGAGTTTCAGAAATTAAAGTAAGTGACAGGAATGGTGAAGGGGCCATCCCTGTCCGCTGTGGCTCCATAGCTGCCAATGCCATAGTGTCTGATGGTAACATCATTGATTGTTTTATGTTTCTATGGATTGGGTGTCCAGATGTGGCTCAGGTAAGCCTTGGTTCAGTAACCAAGGATGTACATTATCAAAGGACCATAATCAGCTGTTAGCCAGACCTGGAGTCTGGGGCACCTGGATGGATGGCTCTGTCACCACCTCTTGCAAGATTCATCTGCTTTCGTGGGTTGGAATAGAGACACTGGTTTTTACTGCTCACTGGAAGAAGCCAGTCTGAGCTCCTTGAGATGTGGGCCATTTCATAGTAAAGAGGGTAATGTTACCACTGCCTTCCACATGGAGAGAGAGAAAGCAAGAATAATAATAGAGGTGGTGGGGGGGGATGCAGGGGAGAAGGGGAAAGGAAGGGATGGTGTTACATTTTCATTCCCTAATCTGAAAGTGTAGGCTGCCTTCTTTTCATTCAAAGCGTGTCACTAGGTCCCACCCATACTCAAGGGAGTGGATTTCACAGTAACGTGAATTACAGGAGGTGGCAACAATTGAGGCACATTAAGACACCTCCTACCCCACAAAAGCACTCATTTTGTAGCCCATAAAACCTATCTTGCAGGAAGATTGCCTGCTTAAGTGCAGAGGGAAGAAATAATGAGGATTTGTGTGGCCGAGAATGGGAAGGGCGGGAGTGTGTGGGTTCTCTCCCGAAGTCATCTGCTTGATCCGATAAGTGGTCATTTCAGACCCTCGTGGCATGAAGTGAAATGGCAGCTGGTAGGGACCAGAGACAGAGGGCGAGTTCAGAACTCTCTCAGAGCACTGGTCGCCAAGTTCTGTCTAAATAGAAAGTCCTGTTGAGGTCAGACCTACCCATTCCTTGCTTGCTGCAAGTGTTAACGATTTCTAGCCTGAAGATTTCGGATAGCCTAAAGGCCCAGGGAGTTGTGAAACAAGATAATTGTAGCTTACCCTTATCGGAATCAGGATCCTGCCTCTTATTTTATTGGCTGAGCCTCACAGCAAAGTCTCAAATGCCTTCCATTAGCTTCCCTATGCTTTCAGACTGCGTAAGTGGCCCGGTGTAAGCAGCTAGCTCATTCACACTGCCATTACACGACACTGGCTAAAGAGAGTAATTTTCCCTGTCTCAGATGCCTGAGGAACATTGTTGGCTAGCACTCTGAAAGGTATATCCCCCAGAAACACAATTAGCTTAGGAACGTCCCACATACTGGGACAGAATGAGCTGTCTTCTCAGTTACCCATCATCCTCTTTGAGGTCTTACAGATCAAGCTCTCTGGATTCTCTTTCTAAACCCAGGAAACACATGAGATGTAAGATTCCAGGTGTGATGCAGACACTCGTGATGGGCTTTAAGTTTTGAGAAGGGAAGCCAATTAGATGGCCACAGGGAGAGGTGACACTATGCCATGGTACGCAAAAGCTTGTGATTTCGCCAACCCAGCATTAGGCTGAATTTGTCTACATTTGGGCCACATTGGAACTACAGAGCAGGTCAGAAGGGTAACTTCCTATGGATCAGCTCCTAATAAGGATATTCTAACAGCACTTTTGTCACCTATGATCTGAGTCTGGAAAAAATGCCACCGAATCATTTAAAGCATTGTCACGAGTCACTGTTGATAATGTGTCGTTCACTTGTAATAGAAGGCCCAAAGGACTCTGCATAAGAAATGCCTTCTCCTTGGCAGCAACTTTAAATGTATTCTTCCATTTAGACCCTGTTTACTTACCAAGCTGATATACAAAGGGTACACATGACCTCACTGCCTCTCTGTGATGCATCCAGAACACGTGGATGCTCTAGGCGTATCTGCTGAGCCATGAGCCAGGGACCCTTCCCCCTAATGTTGAAAGTGAACTCTCGGCATCAGTGAGAACAACTTGGCCAGGTTGGGCTGTGCCCTGCCTATTAGACTGGGGGAGACGTACTGTCATGATGACCTCATTACAATCACCAGTCCATGCTTTTGACCTTGATAGAGTGGACATAATCAACCTGACTTCCTTTTCAAATGTGTGATTACCTTCATTGCCGATGTCCGTGGTGTTGTCACTGGCATTTCAGTGATTGAGTTGGGGATGTTTTCCCTCTTGAACCAAGATTCTCTAAGTCATTTTCTTGATTCCACATCTGTCCAAGAACACACACGCACACACATACACACACACACACACACACACACACACACACCATTGGAGCTAGTTATAATGGAAGCTAGTCAAGAGCGCTTCTGAGCTGTTGATTCTTCTATCATTTTCTCTGTAGTTACTGTGTGGGAATGTGCGGAGATGGGGCCAATGACTGTGGGGTAAGTACACATGGCTTGGGCTAACCCCGGGCAGCACTCCGGAATCTCTCTTGAGCTCCCCAACAAACCCCTGGGGCCTCTTCATCCTTCCTCCAGCAGCCACTGGGTCACTGCCTACCTCTCCGTCAGCATGGGTTGGAAACAGAAAGAGGTGGCAGGTGGCGTCACTTCCGCTGTCTTCTGGCAATTCCCAGAATAATAAAATAATTTGCTGACACTCCCGACGTTCAGGCCCATTGAGGACTTTACAAGATTACCTGCTTCAAGCCTTTAATGCCACTTATAAGGAGAGAAAGCCTCTGGGAGGGAGCATGCTTTTGCACAGGGTGCACAGCTGGCAATGCCTTTGAGAAGGAAAAGGTTGAAACTCATAAAGTTTTTAATTACGTGTAAATTGCATTTATCCCCACCAAACCCACTCTGAGGTTAATTTTTGAAAATTAGGTTTCTCCTAAATTGTTATGAAATCCTAAATGGTATGGTTTTTACACACTAGAGAAAAACTAAAATTAGATGAGTCTCCAGTTATTCGTCATTCTTACCAGAAGCGAAGTATAAATTTTATGTTCTGACTTTGGAAGATGCCGGTGAAATAACAGTTGGCTTGTATATATATATATATATATATATATATATAAAATATGTATATATATATATATAATATATGTATATATGTACTTTAATAGGCAAGTGTGGTACAGGAATTGAAGACCAGGGATGAGGTTATAGCTGAATACTAGAGCATTTACCTAGCGTGTGTGATGCTCAACCCATCAAAGGAGAGCACACAGAAGAGGAGGATAAAGAAGAGGAGAGGGAAGAATGACAGACGGCAGAGGGGAAAAGAAAATTGCTTTCTATTCCTTATATATGCTTATATCCAAAAAAGCTTAACAGATATTTAAAATCTGGCTATTCATTTTACTTTCCTCTTCAATATTTTTTCCAATGTCTGCAAAAAATGTGTTCATACTCAAGGACTTAGGGTAAATTTTTCTGCCTGTGTTTCATTAGAGGGCAGTTGTTAGACCATTCATTCAACCTAGCATGAATACCTACAGCTCTTTATTATGTGACATTTACAGCAAAACAAAAATATCAAAAAGACATAGCCTCTGTTCTCCCAAAAGGCAGTCATCTGATGGAGGACTCATGCATTAAATTAACGCTAACATACGGCGGGCGATCTTAAATCACACAGTAGAGGTGTAAAACACTAAGGGAGAGGGAGGCAATGTTCTAAGATTTATAGAGATGGAATTTCCTGCCTACCAAACCATGCAACCAAGCACTGTAGGGGAACCTAAATACAGAATCTCTTCTCACAGTCATACAGTTCCTGTGAGATTGCGTTCTTTCTCTGGCCTGCCTATGGGTCAGTCTGCTGCATGTTCACTGGACAGCTTTTAACTTTCATAGGAAATGAATGAATCCTCATATATGTGCAGTGACGTGCACCACCATGTGCCTACAATGGTACCTACAGATGGGGGTGGGTTGATTTTGGCATCTGGTGGTGATGCTGCCTGCTACACACGCTTTACCAGCAGTTAACCAGTTGACTAGATCAATCAGTAGGGAAAGTTGGGGTTAGATGTCTTTCCCCATCTTTTGTTTTTTGTTTTTGTTTCCATGAGGATGGCCCTGCTGAGAGTAGGACTGAGATAGTGTGAGTCTCCAATCCATGGCCATCCAAATTCTGTCATCCTTTGTAAATGATTTATTTTTTTTCATTATGTGCAAGTGTGTGTGTGTGTGTGTGTGTGCATGAGAGGGAGAATGCAAGTGCCTACAGGGTCTAGATACCATGGAGATAGAATTACAGATAACTGTAACTCCCAATGTAGGAGTAACTGAACTTGGGTTTTCCGCAAGAGTATGGACTGAGAGCTGCTAAGTCAGTGTTTCTTAACCTGTGGGTTGCAACGCTTTTGGGATCCAAGAACCTTCTCTCAGGAGTCACATATCAGATACCCCGTATATCAGATATTTGAATTATGACTCACAATAGTAGCAAAATTACAGTTATTAAGTAGTAACAAAACGAATTTCCTGGTAGGGGGTCAGCACAACATGAGAAACTGGGATAAAGGGTTTCAGTGTTAGGAGTGTTGAGAACCACTGTGCTGTCCTCTCGCCAACCCTTCTGTCCTCCTGTTACAGACTTTATAAATGGGTCCTTCCATTTCCTGATGCTATACGCATGGCACACAGATAGTACGTTAAGCAAGCGTGTGTGGAATGCACACACACACACACACACACACAGTCTCTCTTCTACTAAGGATCATGCTTAGTCAGTCTCTTTTTCGTGGTGACTTTATGGACCGGAGGAGACAGGGTATACAGATGAAGAGATAGCATGAGCCACAATCTGCATATGGACAATGCCAGTTCCTCAGTTAGGGTTTCTACTGCTATGAAAAGACACCATGACCGCAGCAACTCGTATAAAAGAAACATTTAATTGGGGTGGCTCACTTACAGTTGCAGAGATTCAATCTATTACCATCAAGGTGGGGAGCATGGCAGCAGGCAGGCAGACATGGTACTGGAGGAATAGCTGAGAGTCCTACATCTTATAGGCAACAGGAAGTCAACTGAGACACTGGGTGGTATTCTGAGCATAGGAAACCTCAAAGCCCACCCCCACAGTGGCACACTTCCTCCTACAAGGTCACACTCACTCAAACAAGGCCACACCTCCTAATAGTGCCACTCCCTATGAGATTATGGGGCCAATTGTATTCAACCTGCCACACGTTGTGTTGAACTGACCTATTTCAAATAGCTATGGTATTTGAGTAGAAAGAGTCTGGTCTGAGGAGTCACGGTTTGACTTGGATGGATCATTCCAGGCTTTGAAAATGGCTCATGCAGGCATCTCGCTATCAGAACAGGAAGCATCCGTGGCCTCTCCCTTCACCTCGAAAACACCCAACATCGAGTGTGTGCCTCATCTTATCAGGTAAGCTGCCCCTTCCTCTCTACCTCGTTGTTATGACTCATTCTCTGGCTCTGGAAATCGGTGGAACTGGACACTAATTTCAAGTCATGAAGGCCAGCACAGGTGTGGGTCTAGTGCTGCCGGACCATTAACCAAGGAATGATAACCTGTTGCCTGCAAACACTGGCAAACCCTTGAAGCTGACTTTCAGTGAGTTTAAGAAATAGATGGGTTGTCAGGTAGACTGCTAAAAGATTGCTTTGATACGTAAAACCTGATTGTATGTCTTCTCTTTCTCGGACTTTCATATAGTGGATGCCTTCTGTGATATTTTATGATGAGTTTGGGGTAGATAAGAAAACAGGATGAGAACACATGATTAAAGAGCTTCTCCCAATACCATTGTATAACTCTAAAATAAAAATTCAAACCCATCCAGGGTGTTGCTGCAGAAGGTATTGTACTTGACTGGAGAAAGGGAAGGAGGGGCATGTGTTTGCTTTCCTTCCCTACACCCTTTTCTAACTTTGTTTCTACCTACATTTTAAGTGTGATGAGGAATAAAGCATCCAGCTTTATATTTTGTTCATAAGTCTTTTCCCCATGCTTTTCCTGGAATACCTGGTAGGTGAGCCTCTCCATGGCCAGTGGGCTGGAAGTCATCACTCAGCTTACACCGAAAGGGCAATCGCATGATTCTCCATCGTGTTTCTTGGTGCCCCAGAGAAATGACTGTTTGGAAGTCATCAAGCCTGAAATACCCTATCCTTTTTGCATGTCACCCTAGCGTCTGGGTCACATGTGCCTATTCCCTGGCAATCTACACCTGCATTCTTCTGTACTCTTAAGCACCATCACTCCCATACCCCCCAAACATGACTGTGACCCAATGCCTTAATGCATCTAGAATGCGTTTAGAATGAAGTATGTTGGTTTACAAGACAAGTAAAGATACAAAATTTGTTAGGGGCAGATGGATTATTGTTAAGACTCTAGAGAAGATGTTCTTCCCTTCTATATTTCACATATTAGATATGATTCTGTGTTCAGTTCTTTTATCCATTGGTATTCTCCACACGTGCTTATTCCCGAGAAAGACCTAGAAAGGTAATGAGGTACAAGTCTTATACGAACAGGTCCAGGTCCACAGGTCTCATTGCCATTCTTCAGAGCGTGAGTCACTGGGTGTTCAAGTCCTTGAGGGAGAAGCCGTTATCTGCTTTTGGTTCTTTATCGAGCATTGCATCTAGCTCTAAGCTTGGTATTGCAGAACATTAGAGGCATGGCTGCAGGATGCGCAGATAAATGTATGAGTGACTAAAATTCATAAGCATTAAAAGCAGCAGCGACCCTGGCAGTTCACAGAGACAGCATTTATCCTGTCCTCAGGACCATGTTCGTGCTGTGTTTTGGATCTGGCTGTCTTAATTTTCTTGAAATTATATACAACTGCGGGGGGGGGGAGATGAAATCATAATGTTTGTGTCAGACTTGGGGAAACAATCTAGGCTCTGCATTCTTTCCTCAGTCTGTTTTCTCCTCCATCCTTTGTTGGAAGCAAATGCTAGCTGTTCACAGCCTGGTGGGGAACATCTGCCTGAAGTACCCTGGCCCATCTCCCAAACTTAACACTCCTCTTGCCCGAGGCAAGTAGTTAGTAGTTGGGCTCCCAGGTTTTCCGTTTTATGTTTCTTTATAGTTATAACATCTTTGAGCTGAGCAGGTGCCCGTGTCTCTAGGGACTAGAAACAAAGCGAAGCCCATGTGGGCCCATGTCCGCCTTGGCGAGAGGAAGCTGCAGAACCATCACGCTGCATTCTCACACTGTCCTCAGATTCATCACCATCCAACAAACCCTAGCGAAAGCTCATTTCCCCCGAATAATGCAGATGCAGGTTCCAAGCTGTAGTGTCTAGCAGGCTTCATCTTTTGGTCTCTTTACCAGTTTAGAATAGTACCTTGGTTTCCTCCAGAAAAACAAACCAACTGATGGCAGAAACATCAGAACTCAAATTTTAGAGTTGCATCTAAACTTTGAAGAGCACCAATCTTTTAGCTTAGTGTGTCTGAGAGCCACTAAATCTCACTCAATTCCAGGGAGCACGTGTTGAGATAGAAGAAATTAGGGATCAAGCCAATGCTTGCCACAGCAGATTATCATAATGTTGCATTATGCTTAGGATATACACAATAATATTCTGACTTCGCAGAAAGGACAGGGCCGGGCTCATTTCATATCCTTTTGTAATGAGTTTTGGTGTAAGGTGGGTGCTTCATAAGACCTAAGTAAAAGTGGATGAATAATCAAAGGGGGAATTAAGGACTGAGTGAGAGAATGAACAAATGAATGAAGGGTTAAATAGGTCTTGGGATGCAGTGCATTAGTTAATGCTTGCCTGTTGGGGACAAGATGCTGGGTTTGACTCTTAGCACTGCGCAAGCCAGTGGATGGCAGTAGTTCCGTCATTTGTGAGGCAGAGGTAGAAGCATCAGGAGTTCAATGCACAGGGCATGCACAAGACCTACTATGCAAACATTTAGTCATGGTCTCTACATTGCAGCCTCCATGGGACTCTACTGTCAGTCAAGCGCCATCTTCAGAGATGCAATCAGTGGCGTGTTACGCATGCCTCAGTGGTTAGCTTCACACGCATGCTCATATAGGTGGCTCTGGTTAGACTATAATGCAATGCTTTAAAACGAAGCAGAAACAAAAATCATAACCAAAAGACACAAAAAGTGGGATGGGGATTTGGTGAAAGGGGTAAGGGTCTTGGTAAGGGTGGGGGAAGGATACAGGAGGGTGGAGAGGTGAGTGGCCAAATGTATTATATACATTAGATACATACGGAAATTGCTAAAGAATGGAAAAAATTTAAATGAACTCCTTTTGAAATGTTAAGACTAGGAGCTGTGTGGCCTATATAAGCAGATTTTGTGTTTGTTTGCTCCAAACAGGGAGGGCCGAGCCGCTCTGGTTTCATCCTTTGGTGTATTTAAATACTTGACCATGTATGGCATCATCCAGTTTATTGGAACATCACTTCTCTACTGGGTATGAATTAAAATCATTTCTTCTCAGATCTCATTGTATTTATAGCTGTGGGATGTGGATCCCACACCCTATTGAATGTTTATAAATACATGACATTTCTCAGAAACAGATGCCCACAAACTTGAGAACCCGGTGTGCTGCGTGCAGCCTAGGCTTGCAGTCAGTAGCCCTGGATCTGTTGTCTAGGGTGTTGGTTTTCTCTGGATAATCCAAGACTCTTGACCTCTGCAAGCCTGTCTCTTCCTTGGGGTATAAACAGAGCTTGAGAACAGCCTAAATATAACTCCGCAGGAAACGGATCTGCCTCCAACTGTGGAATATTTTTGGTAAAAGACTCAAAAGAGATAAAGAGGAAGCAAAGGTTTTGAATTTGATTTTGAAGGACAGGAATGCTAAAAATCTCCCATAGTGGGGCTGTCCTGCAGAACCTACTCAGAATTTAATAGGGTTAGACACACCAGTGAAGGAGTGGTGATTCCTTACAATGACAAAGGACTCTAAAAAACCAATGGTGATCTTGGTTTAGAAGTAGCTGCATAGAGGAGCTGTATATAGATTAAAAATGATCTTCATTATTTCAAGCATAGTTTGCTCTATAATGAAAGAATCTAACAGGCGCAGAGGACACTTGGGGAATTCAGCTGTTTTATTGTTTTGAGAGGATATTTAGAGGTGAATGGGAGACCCAGGATTAGGGTATATTGTTGGCTATTGCTGGCAAGGACACACGTGAGAGGCTAAATAGCCAGCAGGTAGGGAGGGGGTCAGGAACCCACCTTTAAGCCTTACCTCAATCCAAATGCAAAGCGGGTCTTACCCCTGGCCAGCTCCCACCTCTGGAAAGTCAGTGACCTATTTTCACGGTCTCCACAGTTCTAGGAGAGCTGTTCTTATCGAAAACTCTACACCTGCTGTTGAATAGTTTTCCTTGTGTTCTTTTTTCCTGCAATTTTCCTACTCGGAGAAAGGGCAAGAGATAGTAACCTGGGGCCAGGGAGATGACTCAGTCAGTGAAGTGCTTGCTGGGTTCAGAGGCTCAGCATCAACATAAAAAGCTGAACTCGGTAACATACACCTTATAGTTCCAGTGATGGAAGGTACCCAATGACCAGGCAGTCTAGTCAACTGGTGAGCTCCAGGGTCAGTGAGAGACCATCTCAACAATAAATAAATGCATAAATATATAAATAAGGTGGAGAGCTGTAAAGGGAGACCTGATCCTGACCTCTAGCCTCACACATGTGTACACAGACATTTACCCATTTGCATGCAAGTGCACACAGAATGTGTTCAATACACACACACACACACACATACACACATACACAGGAGTAGATAAAGAACAGTTGGGGATCAAGGGGCAAAATGTTCTACCTTTTCATGAAACTGGGCGCAGAACTGAAGAGAGCTGGAATCGGTCCGCTCAGCAGTTGTCCACTGTTGTCTGGAGCCTGATGGGTGTGTCATCTGAGCACCTCAGCCCAAACACTGGTCCAGAGCCTTTGGAAAGCCCAGCATACGCTCGCTTGTAGACATCTACAACACACCCAAACCAGACTACAGCATGGAACTCAGTTATTAGCTATGGAGCAGGTCCCCAGGCCTGGCTGCCCAAGGTCCAGCAAAGACAGTCCCCAAGAATAATGGTTTGACTTTTTGGCCTTATGAGTTCAGCTCCAAGAGTGTGAACTGGAAAGCTAAGTTCCGTGTGTAGCCAGACTCGAGAAGGCAGAGATAGAAGACTAAATTCTGCAGTGGCTTAATCAGGGCACTGGTTCTCAACCTGTGGGTTGAAACCCCTTGAGGGGTTGAGCCACCCTTTCACAGGAGTAACCTAAGACCATTGGAAAAAACAGATATTTACATTAGGATGCATAACCGTAGCAAAATTACAGTTATGAAGTAGCAATGAAATCATTTTAGGGTTGCAGCCGTAGGAAGGTTGAGAACCACTGAGTTAGTGGGAAAGGCCTCGTTCAGTTTGGGGACATGAGCGAACTCCAGCCTCATTACGTTGTCACTCGTCCATACTCAAGAGTGGAGGCCTACACGGCTAAACGAACTGGGGCCTTGACTTTAAATTTTGTTTAAAATTCCATTAGAAACTTTTGGACTTTTACATCTTGTGCTGAGAATTCAGCTGTCCAGACTGCCGTGATGCCTGCCAGGGCCAACGTGGCCAGTAGGAGGCTGGCTGGGTTCTGATGATGGCACTGATAATGAAGAAATGAGTTAAATACGGAGAAAATGGCTTCTGGGGTCGTTTAGTCTAATGGGATAGTGACGGGTTTCGGACCATATTTTCTTTTGGAAAAGAAGAAAGAAATAGCAGCTGCCTGCGGAGCACTGCGAATGGGAAACCCAACGATAACAGGCATGAGACTTACACTGACTCTCCCTTCTTTCAGCAACTGCAGATCTTTGGTAATTACCAGTATCTCATGCAAGACGTGTCCATCACACTGATGGTCAGCTTAACAAGTAAGTGTGTATGCGTGTAAGTTTGTCTGTAAAATCCCATAAACGCACAAATGGGAACTTTATAAGGAAACAACAACATAATGACGAAAACCTCACTGTGTTTGATTTTATTTAAAGTAACATTAGCAGCCAGTGGAAGCTTGGCGCCTCTAACCCTGCGGCAAAATAACCTGATAATAAATCGGTCTTTGCCTTAAGAACTTGTCAATATATTCTTAGTTCTTTGTAGTGTTGTGTCCTGTCCATAGAAAAATGAGTAAGAAATCAAGAAAGGACTTTTTTTTTTAACCCGAAGGTCACTTTCCATTATTCAACTCCGTCTCACATTGACACAGAACTAGATTTTTGCTCCGCCTGTGACTCGTGACAACAAATGCTACTACTATTCTGTTCTGGTACCTTCTCTCGAATGCGAGGTGTGGCTCGCAGCAGCTATTGCTCACTTGCTTCTCCCGAGATGACATTGACAAAGGGCTTTTGATCAAGGAACTCGGGGCTTGATGCTAACTCTTAATAAGCGAGAAAGGTGACTGTCTCAACAGAGAGCAGGAAGAAGAATGGCATTGTCACCTTCCCTTTGTTCAACAGTGAGGTGTTATGAAAAACAACAGATGAAATATCTGGCATTTCGGGATATTAATAACCTTGACAGGTTCATGTCGCATCTTAAAGTACAAAACTGATATTGAAGTCATCTATTTTATCTACCCAGTGATAAAAATTTACCAGTCTCTATGATATAAGTAATATCAATTTTGATTATTAGGTCGAAGTGCCTATTCCAAGCCTATTTTATATTTTCTACTACAATGTTATTAATATTCACCGAGCTGAATAATTTTGAATTAGTGATAATGATTCCATGATGCTGGGTATTTTTAAGCAATTTGAATGATTTATTTATGAGTGATGTTGGAAAGGGAAGGAAGCCCAGGAGTTTCCAGAGCCTGCATTAGCAGGCGGTGCTATGGGCTGAAGGCCATGGCTGTCTTCTATCACTCAAATATCTCCTGGAAACAAGACATGGCATGTACAGATATGTAAGTAAATAACAAAACTATGACAATATTGCCTTTTCCCAGTATTAGCTTTACATTGGGACTTGGAACCATAAGGAGTCTTGATGAGGGTCCTTTATAGAGGTCATATCCAATACTCGTCAGCTTTAAAGGAAGCAGATGAACATCCCCAGTTCTCAGTCGGTGGCCAAGACTCCACTCTCTGATCTGGCCTGACTCAGTTTTCAGATGATATCTCTGCCGCTTCCTCTCACTTTCCCTACATTGCTGTCAAGCTGAAAAGCTTGCATCCCATATTTATCTACTGCCTCTTATACACGCTAGTTTCTTCCACTGGAAATGTCCTCCTTTGAGTAAAAGACTCTTTAAAAATACCAAAGCATGTGTGTGTCTTGGGAAGGTATTGTATGTGTGAGTACAGTACCCACGGGCTATAAGTAAGCAGTACCCACTCTTAACCATTGAGACATCTCGGTAGTCCCGAGCACTTTTGAAATCTTCCCATATTTCTAGGGTTAGAGTGGATCCTGTTTCTCCTTTGAAGCTGCCGCTTGTTTCTTTCTTCTCTCTCTTCTCTAATCATCATTAAAACAACCAACTCTCCTTTCTCTGATCTTCCTAAGTGTATGCCATCAGGCCATTCTTCAACTCATGAATATAACCTCCCCAACTAAACTCTAAACCTGAGCCATCAGCATTTTATGCCCCGGAAGTCTATATGTGTTTAACACAGAGTAAGAAGAGAATGTTGGTGTGGGTGGGTGCTGAATGATGCTTTTCTATTGGGTGCAGGCTTCCTTACCTAAATATTTGAGAACAGTGAATGGTAGTACCAATTGAGCATGAAGAGAGATGATGGCGAGATCTCTACAGTACCTTTTCAAGAGATCCTTATTGGTCCTTCCATTGTAAAACTATTCCCACTCTATCCATTACCTGCATATCGAACCCATGAAAAGCTGTAGCAGTGGTTATGAAGGAGAACTGAAAGGAGAAGTATGAAATCTTGCTTCTTCTCAGGATTGCCACACTCAAGGAAAGAGAGTCATAGGAAGTGTTTTAGGAAAATCTGGGTGATTTTGAGGGGGTATTGTGTTTTGCTCACCCCTTCATAGTAATAAGAAGGAGAGAGAGGAGAGCCATGAATGGAAGCCGCATATCAATTATCTTGTAGGTAAAGGGAAAGCCACAGAACTTTTCATGCTGGAAGCATCATAGCAAGAAGCTGCCCAATGGGGCAGGTTGCACAGGTCTTTATGGTGTGTATTCCAGGAGATATTAGAAGAAAACATTCCTGAGGAGTCAGAGGGAGAGATTGCCATTCACATCAGTCCAGATGGGATTACCATTCATAGTAATCCAGATGTGAATACCATGCACACCAGTCCAGATGGGATTACCATCCTCACTAGTTCAGATGTGATTACCATCCACAGTAATCCAGATGTGATTATCGGCACCAGTCCAGAGAGGATTAACATCCTCACCAGTCCAAATGAGGTTACCATCCACACGAGTCCAGATGTGATTATCACGCACACCAGTCCATACCAATCCACAGGGCAGCCCTGTAGAACCCACCAGTGAGCCCTGTGCAGACTGCCTAAGTTTAGATAGTTGCCACATTAGAGAGCATCTACAAGGAGGGAAACAGCAACTAAGGTTAAGTAAGAGCTTTTCCCCTGGCTTCCCCCATTCTCTGAAGTAAGGTGAAAAGCAATGGAATCATAGAGGCAGCCAAGCCACTGGGTCTCTCACATCAAAAGGTGAGATCATTCCAACACCCTATACCAACCAGGAAAAGATCTACCTGAGCTATGGCTAAGCTTATGGGAATGGGAAAACAGAATGCCTGAAAGCAAAAGGGGATGAACAAGCAAAAATAGCTGCTTCTTGCCTTTACCCTCACTGTCCCAGATTTCCTCAGGGTTCAGCCTGTTGACTGAACCTGTTGCATGATTGTTGGTCATTGAATAAAATGCTACTGTCCTAATGAGACAGCGTCTGACCTATCACCTTCTGAGAAACTCTTCTCCTCGAGGAAGCTATGGCCCTGAACCAAGCCACCCAAGTCTCTAGCTGAGCCTGTGCTCTGAGGAGACACTGAGTTTCACAGGGCGAACAATTGGGATGAGAGTACCATGGAAAGGGGTGCAGTGGCCCCACCTCCACGTTAGTCTATTACACAACTAATACCATGCAGGTGAGTGCAGAAAATCCCAGATTAACTCCATCCAATTCTGAAGCAAGGTTAGAACTGTGGCTCATGTTTTTCAGTTTCTAAAAAAAACCAGCCTTGTTGAACACAGTTTGATTCTTCTCAAGTGCTTAGCAAGATGGCCAACCTTCCCAAAAGGTGGAAAAGAAGGGCTCATTGTGAGCCCATTCAGCACGCCGTGAGTTCCATGTACTGTGATGGGCCCTCCATCAGCATCCTTTTAGCTGAACTGCAGAACCTGGCAGGGCCATTTCACTCAGGGAAATTACTATTTCTTAAATAACTTACCAAAGATCCCAGAGGTTGGAGCATATGCAGCTAATAATATAAGATATGATACAGTAAAGAAAAAGTGAAAAAAAAAGATATCAGGAGGAAGTCAATTGAGAAAATGCACACTGTGCAGTTCAATTTGACTCTAGTCCACAATGAAGTTTGAGCTTAGGAATACAGTTGCCGCCTTCTATGAGATATAGCGAGACTACATCAAAAACACAAAGGAAGGAGGTGATAAAAATATATTTCTTTCACACTAACGGGTCAACAATGGGATTCCTTTATTCTCAAGCCATCCCCTCTCTCCTCTTCAGCCTAGCTTACAGTTTTAATTTCTTGTCCTCTTGTCACCACCATGGCCAATGTCCTAAGAGACGATGCTCCAGCGGAAGCACCGCCATTTTCGTTTGTCCCCCTCCCCCTCTCGCCCACAGCTAATGATCTCAAACGTTCACTGTCTCTTCAGCAAGCAAGTCTTTGGAATAGATAGCATATTGATATAGCACGGTTTTAAGACAGTCATTGCAGTAGCTGATGATAGGATCCAGCCTGGTCCAGTAAGACGACATATCTCAGTAGATAGGAGGAGGCCACATGGAGACAATTAGGTTAAGAAGGCATCCATCCATCATACATGGGCATCTTTTACATAAACCTCATCGAATGGCAGTGACCTTTTCTGTGTATGATCCTTTGGATACTCTTGTGGGGGACGTACAACCTGGGAATCTCATGAGGAACACTCAGAGCTTGGCTTATAGATTTACAATCACCTTGAAATTTGGAGCACATGAATTATAATGTATAATTTCCAATATATATGCACCCAATGATTTTGAACAATTAAAGATCATAATTTGAAATGGCAATTTCTTCCCTGTAGCAGGCTCAGTGTGAGGTTTAGTGAGAGATAAAAGTGGAACAAGGCGGGGTTTCTCTCGCAGGGAGTTCACAGACTGCAAGGTCGCATGTGTGAACAATATAGTTTAACGTACAACATCCTGTGGTAGGATACCAACATGAATAACACACCGGGTGAGCTCAGAAAAGGAAACAACTAATTTTAGGTGAAATATATTATCTCATAAGCTTGCGTTTTTCGGCATACAATCTAAATAACAAATATTATCATCTTCATTTTAAGAAAATCGGGACAATTCATAATTTTCCTGCCTGGTTATAAGCTGTGCTGCTCTCCAGGCTGGTTCAGGTATCCCACTGTGTTCTTTTAAACTTAGAAAATCCATCCTGTTGCAAATAGTGCAGTCAGAGACCATAGGCTTTAGGGGCGGACTCTCTTGTGTTCATATCATTGTGCGCTTAAGAAAGAGAATCTACTTTAACTTGTTTATTCATCTGCGAAACTTACCTATTTTGCATTGCTTTTTAACAAAACAAAGATAATACTTATAAAATCACTTGGCACAATCTCTGGAGTTTAATGGGTGCCCCATATCATTAATCATTTTCTTCTAATAACCAGGAATACAGATTTATTTTTAGAAATACTAGGAATCTCTGATATAGAAAATGTTTAAATACCCAGTGTAAAAATAACAACCAGTTGGTGCCACAATATCACAGCATCACAACTCACCCCAAATTCAGTGACTTATGTCACCAAGCAATTTCTCTCCCAGTTTATGGGCCTAGATGTTGACTGTCATTCAGCTGATCTAGGTTTCTCAGCTATGCGTTACACTGGAAATAACTTATTTCAATGAAGTTGACTCAGATCAACCCTGCCTTTCTCATTCTAGGGCCACTGTGAAGGGCCAGACAGAGTATTTTCAGCAGAGCCTGGCAGAACCTGACATTGTGAGCCATGCAAGATTGTTTGAAACGAATTCTAACATCACCATGACCAGCAAGCCCCAATTAAATGCTATCTCTATCAAGCCAGTTACCCAATCTCCTATGGCTTTTGTGATGAAGAGGGAGGCAGAGACTGTACTGAGCATGTGTGGGAGAGTCTATCAATGAGGGAGGGGCCATCGTCCAGAGCTGTGATGGCGCCCACTGCCTCCTCATGAACTTGATAGTTGCATCTCAGATGGTGACATGTAAAAAGCATCCTAAGCACTGCAGCCTTGGCCTTCCGTGACTTAGAAGCAAGATGGCTGCATATGCTTCAGCACTGCCCACTGCCCACATTGTATGAGCACTCATATGACCATGCACATTATATGATCACCGTCCACTTCTCAGTGCACTCAAATAGCCACATCTGACACCAGCTACCCCAGGTTAGACCAGATATCACAGAGTGAGGACACAACCACAAGAATGGCTTCACTCCAGACCCCAGGGCCATCATTTGGAGCTCCTAAGTCATCTGAATTTTGGCTAGCTATCTATAATTTAGGAGCTCCACTACCCATCATCCGGTATTCAATAATTTGCTGATTCCCAGAGCCCACACAGTGTAGTATTTATTATCATGGTTTTATTCATAGAAAAATGATACAAGTTAGAATTAGTCAAGAAGAGAGATACATGGGACAAACTCTGGGAGGGGTCCTAAAGGTTTCTTCCACTGTTATTCCATTGCAAAACCCAGCTGCTTCATCTTCCTGGCACACACACGTGTGATAATGTACTCTAGCAACTGGAGTTCAACTAAGTTTCCAGAGCAGTTTGTACTGAGGTTCCATCATCTAACACAACTGACTGAATCATTTGCCATGAGGCTGAACTCAATCTCCATCTCTTCTCTTCCAGGTCAGGCAGATACTTTGTCTGAAGTCCCAGCTTTACTGGTGGTCTATAAGGTTGTGGCCAGCTGCATTTCTGCATGACATTGTTAGCTCCAATTCTCTTCAAAACCACAATCATCTTTTAAAAGCTATTTTTAGGTTTATTGTGTGTGTGTGTGTGTGTGTGTGTGTGTGTGTGTGTACTGGTATTTGTCTATCTGTATGTATTTGCACCACATGTGTGCCTTGAATCCACAGAGGCCTGAAGAGAATCTTATCCCCTGCAACTGGAGTTATAGAGAGTTGTGAACCACTCTGGAAACTGAACTCAGGTTCTCTTCAAGAACAACAAGCATTCTTTAACTACTGATCCTAGCATTAGTTATCTTAGCATAAACTATTAGCGCCCATTGTGAAAATAAAGATGTTCCTTTCAGCTAGAAAATGTCAAGGATTCAGAGGATGTATCTTAGAATCTAGGGATAAAAGTCTGTCATACTCTTTTTTGTAAAACAATGTTTTTGTTAATTCTTTGACAGATTCATAGAATGTCGTTTTATTCTATTTCCTCCCTATCCTTGACACCTTTGAGGCTCATTTTCCACTTTCCAACTTTGTGTCCTATTAAAACAATAGCCCATCAATTCCAGTTTATGCTGCCCACATACCCATGGGTGTGGGATCATCTGCTGGAGCATGGTCCACCTACAGTAGGCACCACCATTAAAAAAAAAACTGACTTCATCAGAAGTCATAGCAAACTGTCAATACCTCCTTGATTATGGGTGTGGTCTCATGGGCTTCTCCTCTCTCCATGCCATAATGCTGGCTTGCTTGGCCTTATGTCATTATGTATTATTTATATAGCAGACAGAGCTGCTATAAATTCATCAATGCAGTGGTCCAGTCATGTCCAAATGACATTTTTCAGTCTGGTCCTCCCAGGCATCTGGTTCTAACAATCTTTCAATCACCCTCTTCTGTCATATTCCCTGAACCTTGTGAGTGGCAGAATAGAGATGTCCCTTTTGTGGGTGAATCATGCCACTTATTCTCTGCACTTTGATCAACATGTGTTTCTGAGTTAACAACCATCCACTGTACAGATACATTTCTCTGAGGAGGACTGATGAGAAGGGAAGCTGTAGGCTGGATTGACAGGAGAAAAAAAGGGGTAGAAGAAGGGATAATTAACACTGAAGAGGTTTGAAAAAGACATACACAAACCCACTATTTTTACAAGCTTCATATATATTCATTTTCTATGCATACATGTATATAT